>NC_091151.1:5870017-5960017 GCF_040958095.1 Procambarus clarkii
CATAGCGCTCGCGGAACGCCAGGCGAGTGTCTTACCACTACACCACGGAGACTGTGGAGAAGAAGAAGATTAATCACCACGGAGATTTGTGTTTGTTATGTCCCATGTCCGTGTAGTGTTTTGCCGCAGAGGAGTCCAGTTCCGGTCATCATTTCACGGTAGAATGACAGTGTTGTGGCACCGGGAATTTCCTGGTATTTGATTATTGTGGAGTAATACGAGTGTCTGTTTTTATACTAGTGTTGTGTTTCCCAGGGCTGTGATAAATGTGATTATATATATACGTATATGTGGCTGACCTGGTTAATGTAATTTTGGTAGATTTGTGGTGAAGTGTGAGTCACGTCGCTGTCAGGAGTGACAGCTGACTGATCTGTCTGTGTAAAGTAATTCACGGGAGTAATTATCGATCCGTGGGATCGCTAATCACTTGCCAAGTTGTCAAGAGTGTGTTACCTCCTAAGTGCTCCACATTAGCGTTTGACAGCTGAAGGCTACAGGTGAGGTCAGCAGGTACGATATACATAATTGTAGTGTCACAAAGCCTAGTGTGTCATTACTGTGGTTGCAGTAATTGGTTATTACAACTGGGCTGTAGTAAGGTGTTTGGCCGGTTTCTAATATAGTGAAATTAGAACACCGTGTATGTGTCATTGCAACGGGGTTGTAAACTGTTGGGCCATGATTGTTAATAGTGTTATTGATCGATCACCGAGTTTGTTATTGTAATTCAGCAAATTGTATGAGCCGTGCTCTAGTGGTCTAGAGCACCGTGGGTGTTATTTACCGGTGTTCTGCAGTAACTGTAAATTGCAACCGGATTGTAAGCGTTTAAATCACCGTGTGTTGTGATTTATTTTTATTTTATTTTTTTAAACAGAGCAAGTACAGCGTATAGTAACCATATAAACAGGAAAGCACAGAATAACAAAGAACACAGAATAACAACAACACAGATAACAAGTAACACAGATCAACACAAAAGTGAAAACAAACAATAACATAAAACACATAAGAACACACACACACACACACACTAAAACAAAAGCAGCACTACCCAGATGGGGCGTGCCAAAAGCGTCAGTAATTACAAAAGCGCACAAGGAGCACAATAAAACCAAGGGTAAATTATAAACAGGAATACACATACAAAGAAACACATACAAAAACAACACAAACGCAAAACATACGCACCATGCGCCACACCACACAACAGCAGACAACACAACACAGAATCGAGAACACAATAACAAAACATGGTAATATAACACTGTAAATACAACATAGTAAGTAAATGCAGGAAAATAACAATGGAATACAACAAAGCAATACACAGCACAGTACATAAAATAAAGGAAACAGAAGACATTAGCATTACATAGTAAAATATCATAGTAAAAAATAAAGGAATCGGTATAGTACAAACCGACATTGGAACATATAACACAGTAAAATGACACAGATAACAGAACAAATTGTAAAAAAAACATAAACACACAAACAAACAACACATGCCACCCATACGGGGCATGCCAACAGCAACAGGAGTTTAACCCACCCCCTAACACCAAACTCCTCCAAGCCGACCCCCAAAACAAAGCCAACGCCTTCACATAAGACATCAGGAATACCAATTCCACCTTCTGACACCTTAAGACATAACGTAGATCGACGAACCGGATGATACCGGCCACACCACACATAACGATACACCAAACCCTCTAGAGCGCAAGCCTTCCGCCGATCCAATGGAAAACACTGCGCAACAAACCAGACCCGCGACAAAACCTTACAAGACACGACAATCGCTCGCTGGTAAATAGTCAGGGCCCGTTGCGACAACATCCCCACAGCTACGCCCAAACCCCGCGAAACTGCCTCCTAATTAAACTCCAAAGACTGCACATACGACCTGAACCACGTAATCCCCAGAACCCGAATGGACTGAACCACCGGAAACCACGAACCAGACCACACCAAACGAGAGGCCCAACCCCAGAAGACAAGACTTTCCACGATTGACCAAAGCCCCTGTAGCCGACTCAAACTGAAGCACCAAATCCTGAACAGCAGGCACTGAACCCTCAGAGGCAACAAACAAGACCGTGTCGTCCGCATAACCACAAATCTTGAGGGACAAGCCATTCGGCAAACACGGTGAGACAACTGAACTACAAGCATGCACTGCGCGAACAAAGGGCTCCTGAAACAGAATATAGAGAAGCATCGACAGAGGACACCCCTGTCGAACCGAACGCCGAATAGCGAAGGGAGCACTAAGGAACCAGCATACAACATCCGTATCCAGCCCACAAACTGGGGCGGGAAACCAAACCTCTCTAGGACCCGCAAAACAAACCCAATTGGCACGCGATCAAAAGCCTTGGACCAATCCAGGCTTATCATGGCTGCGGGAACACCAGACTCCTTCACATAGAGGAGCAAATCCCAGAAAAGGGAATTGCATTGCACCAACGACCTACCCGGAACGCCACAAATATGACCCCAAGAGATCACCGACCCCACAACCGAGCGCAAACGTCCAGCCAACAACTTGGAAATAATCTTGTAATCCACATTTAGCAACGTAATAGGCCGCCAATTTGCAAAAAAACAAAAGTCCCCCGGCTTCGGAAGAAGCCGGGGGACAAGACAAAACCGAACCACTTCCAAAAAATCGGCACTAAGCACATCCCAAAACTCGACATAGAACTCCATCGGAAACCCGTCTGACCCTGGAACCTTACCACAAGAAAGGACCGCACAACCTCCCAAAGCTCCGAGGGGCTTACCTCCCGCACAAGACCCACACAATCCATACCCGACAACCCCGGTGCACAGTGTTGGAGGAAGGACTCCATCAACCCCTCATCCCCCGCAACCACCCCATACAAAGACTCCAATTCACCACGCACATAATGCAAAACCGCCCCCGTGTCCGACAAAACCGAACCGTCTGGCCGATGAAGACCTGCCAACAAAACAGAGGCACGCCCCACCCGTTCCCTCCGCAATAAAAACTGCGAGAGCTTCTCACCACACAACCGTTCCTCCACCCCAGCCCGCACACGTACCTCCTCAGCCATCTCCTCCCTCAGCCCACAAATGAGATCCTTACACACCGAGATCTCCCGAAACCTATCTAAACCCTGATTCAGCAACCCATACAGGCGAAATAACCGTGCCTGCAAGACCCTCAACAGACCAAACCTTCCCGACGCCTTCCGCTTCGCCATCACCCGAAAAAACGACCGACATTCCACCTTAGCCCACTCCCACCACTCCAGGACCGTGGGAAACGCCCCCTTCCGAGCGGCCAAAACAGCCCACCAGGGGCGGAACTGGGCACACACAACAGGGCATTTCAGTAACCCACAATTCAGTTTCCATCAGCCACGGCCAACCCGCACCTGGCTGCGAATCCCCACCTGCAACACCACCATGCAATGGTCCGAGAACCCCACGGGAACTGTCTGCAACGAAAAAACCGAACCACCCCCAGTAGGCACGTAAAAACGATCAAGGCGAGAGCAAGCCCCACGCGAGAGAAAAGTGTACTCCAAAGGACCCCCTTGCAACACGGCCGAATCCCGAAACATGCAACTCTTCAAGGTAGCAGTCAAAGCCGGCGAGATATTCGCTGGACGAAGACTATTGCTATCCCGCGGCGACGTAATACAATTAAAATCCTCCCCCTCGTATCGTGCCGCAAAAAATGCAGCACATCACGGGAAAAGAAAACCTCCCGGTTCTTCCTCTGCGCCGCCCCAGATGGCGCGTACACATTCAAGAAAGAGACCTCAGACCCCAAAAAGGAGACCCGAACTAACAGTACCCGACCACCCTCGTCCATCTCCGTGTGAAGCACGGAAATCGGGCCCGCTTAGAAAGCAGGATCACCGTACCTCTACGCAAGCCATGCGAAGGGTTTAACACCACCGTAAACCCCTCAGCCAACACATGTAACAACCCCACTTCCTGCACATTGTGCTCCTGCACAAAAGCCACATCCACCCTCCACTCACGCAGCATCGACACCAGGCCCAATTGCACAGCCACAGAAGGCAAACCATTCACATTCAGCAAAGCACATGTTAATTTAGGATCCATTGGGAAAAGAGATAAACCCTATCTAACCACAAAACCGTCAGACCGGTCCGGCCGACACCCCGTGTATGGAAGCAGTAGCAGCCGCCACCGGGTTCCCAGGCGACGGAGACGCACTCCCCACAGGGGGGGGGGAAGGCCAGAGTCCTTCTGGAACTTCATCACAAGGCTACGATCATCACTGCCACAGTCCCCCGGATCCACCACCGCCCACTCCGGGCTCCGTACCCGAGGGGACCCACATACAAGATCACTAGGAGGGTCCACAACACACCCTCCACCGCTGGGCACCGACGGGTCTACTACAGACACCGCCACACCCTCACCATCACCGACACTCGCATCAGGCTCTAACCTCCGCACCGAAGGCCCTCGGTCCCCGGAGCGACCACTCCTGTTCGTCTTCCAGTGCTTCGTCTGAGAGCCAGGTTGACCCTGGACAGCAGTGGAGGAAGGACGACGAGAGGGACGGCCCCCTTCCAAGAACTCATCTGCCTCCAAGGGTTCCACACCAAGGGCAGAGGCATATACCAATGGCAACGGCTATGGCAACCGGAGGCGGATACACCTCCACATGCGTGACCACCGCACTACCACCCACACCAGGGGGGTCCACAGACATCGGACCCGGCACGTCAGTACCAGTGGAGCGCACCGCACCCACAACGCCATCATCACAGGTAGGTGCAGGGGGAGGGTTCAACCCAGCAGGATCATCCCCCAGGTCCACAAGGCCATGTAGAGGCGGAAAATCCTCTTCTCGGAAGACACTGACCAACCGGACGGTGCCATTACGGCAACCAGCAGCCTGGTGTCCAGCCATACCGCACCGAAAACATGTGCGCTCCTGTCCCACATAAAAGCACTGCACCTTGAACCCCAGCAGCACCATCGACGACGGGATCGCCTTCCTCAGCTTTATGGTAACCGTGCGGATACCCATCAGGACGCCACGAAGACGGCCAGACTTCAGCACATTCGCCCGACAGGCGAGAACACTCCCATATCCTCCTAAGAACCGGCGGAGCAAGCTCTCTGGGAACTCAAACGGCAGCCCCCGCACCACCACAAAAGTCACTGGAACGCACAAGTCCGTTACAGAAACCGTACCCGCCGCGCCAGGCAAAGGTACAGTACGCCCATCATACTTGTCGACCACATCCCGGTACACCACAGGGTCAGTCAGCTTAACCAAGGCCCGATGTTCCCCAGCCAGCTGCACACCACACACATCTGCAGGGTTGAGACCCAGCACATCTAGGAGAGCAACCTCCAACAACGAGTAGTTCACCTGACCAGAGAAGGCCAGCTCAACCGTATCCACACGCCTTATAGGCGGCATGGGCAACGCCATCCCGCCGGCCCGCCAGGCCAGAGGCCACAAAAAACGCCACCAGCTGTGTGCAAGCCAAACGTCCAGGCAAGACTGAGGAGCGAATGTAAACAGAACCGCTCCGCACGGCTGCCAAACAGCCAATCCACGATATACATAATTGTAGTGTCACAAAGCCTAGTGTGTCATTACTGTGGTTGCAGTAATTGGTTATTACAACTGGGCTGTAGTAAGGTGTTTGGCCGGTTTCTAATATAGTGAAATTAGAACACCGTGTATGTGTCATTGCAAAGGGGTTATAAACTGTTGGGCCGTGATTGTTAATAGTGTTATTGATCGATCACCGAGTTTGTTATTGTAGCTCAGTATATTGTATGGGCCGTGCTCTAGTGGTCTAGAGCACCGTGGGTGTTATTTACCGGTGTTCTGCAGTAACTGTAAATTGCAACCGGATTGTAAGCGTTTAAATCACCGTGTGTTGTGATTTATTGTGTCGTGGGTGAACTCCTCATTGGGACGAGTACTTGGTGTTATTTTTCCTGTATATTTGGTTGTCATTGAAGTCCAGTATTCAGTGAACGTTGATTGAGAGGCAACTAATGTAACCAAGGGAACACCCATTGCTTATGGAGAAATTGTTCTAAGACAATTTGAGTAACGTAAGGTACGTTTGGGTTAATTATTTTTAAAGGAACAGCTGTTTTGGTTGGTCAGGGAGCCTAGCCAAGCGGCCACTTCAGAAGTCAGACAGGTTGTATGAATTCCGGGAGGGGTGAAATCTTGCATTTTAAGTACTGTCTGTTGAATATTATCTGTCAGTTGAACAGGTAATAAGGCTTCAAGGAAGTCAAGAAAAGTAACTCTGATCAGGGTTGATCGACTTATACGAAGGCTCCAATGTTTCATTAACGTAACTCTTACTGGGATTAATCAGCTGTCGTAGTACAAGGATTAATGGAGATTACTCACTGAATGCTCGGCGTGTAGAATGTTAGTGAAATTCTGAGTTACAAGTGACAGTTGCACAGTTTGAATTGTTTGTGGGAGACAAGATTAAGTTAACGTAAGTGTTACTTTAATATTAACGAAATAAATTAGTCATTGATTGTTGATCGTCCGAGGGAGAGAGTGTTAACGTAAGAATTGAATTGAGGAGAGTTGCTGGAGTTGCCAGTAACCCCATTAGTCATTGTCATATTATTGATAGGCTACTAGTTTCAGTGCATTGCAACTGGCATTGTAGGGGAGGGCAGCAAGAAGCGTAGAGTAACTGGAGGAGGTTACTAGAGGCGTGTCTCCTAACTTACCTTTTTGTTGTTGCACAGGGCTTACAGATTAGCATGTTTTGCTTGATTGCATCATCTATGAACACTCAGTATGTTCAAGTTAGTTCATTTATCCATCACTCATGGCTGGTGTCTAGCTGTCAGTAAAGGTGTCACTGGAAGGATTTCGAGTAACGTCAGTGATATTTCTTTCGTTGTTGTAGTAGTTATTACTTTGTTGAATAAACTGTATTGTTATATTGAACATTTTTCGTTTTTTCGTACACCCCACACATTTTATTGCTCTCTATGTATTCTGCCACGTTGCCTGAAATTATTATTGCTATTCATTTTGAGACTGCCTTTGAGAGGTGGGCTTAATTCATAGCACCGCACAACAAATTAAATGTTGTGAGAACCCGTGACGTACTCGGTAGATTCGGTCCGGCGATTTGCAAAGGTCGACGGCTAAATGAAGGGGATTTCAAGCATTTGAGGTCTCGGTGTTTGCACGCGCCTAGTCAATTGTTCTATAGTCTCTAGAGTCAGACTTAGCGTGTTAGCTAATCACATCCTTCCTCAGGAGACCCATCTAGACTTTCAGTTTAAAGTCGACGGATGTAATACTAGAATATGAAGACACGGGAATAAGAATAAATTAAAATATTCATGTGATGGTGAGACTGGTGTGGTGGTGGTAGTGATGGTGAGACAAGTGTGAGGGTGTTGGTGGTATTGACGGTGTAACAAGGGTGGTCGTGTTGGTACTCACCTAATTGTGCTTGCGGGGGTTGAGCTTTGGCTCTTTGGTCCAGCCTCTCAACTGTCAATCAACTGATGTACAGATTCCTGAGCCTACTGGGCCCTATCATAACTACATTTAAAATTGTGTATGGAGTCAGACTTCGCCACATCACTTCCTAGTGCATTCCATTTAATAACTATTCTGACACTGAAAAAATTCTTTCGAACGTCTCTGTGGCTCATCTGGGTACTAAGTTTCCACTTGTGTCCCAGTGTTCGTGTCCCACCCGAGCTGAAGAGTTTGTCTTTGTCCACCCTGTCAATTCCCCTGAGAATTTTGTAGGTGGTTATCATGTCTCCCCGTACTCTACTGTTTTCCAGGGATATGAGGTTCAGCTCCTTTAGCCTTTCCTCGTAGCTCGTTCCACTGGATGACTACCATGTTAATGTGACCACACAGCCAGGGAATGTTCCACTGGATGACCACCATGTTAATGTGACCACACAGCCTGGGAATGTTCCACTGGATGACCACCATGTTAATGTGACCACACAGCCAGGGAATGTTCCACTGGATGACCACCATGTTAATGTGACCACACAGCCAGGGAATGTTCCGCTGGATGACTACCATGTTAATGTAAACACACAGCCTGGGAATGTTCCACTGGATGACTACCATGTTAATGTGACCACACAGCCAGGGAATGTTCCACTGGATGACTACCATGTTAATGTGACCACACAGCCAGGGAATGTTACACTGGATGACCACCATGTTAATGTGACCACACAGCCAGGGAATGTTCCACTGGATGACTACCATGTTAATGTGATTATTGTAAACCGGCCATTGTAAACAAAGGCACTGCAAGGGGAGTGTTTTGGTGAAACTATAGCCCATAAACGGGCCTTTTACAACACAAATTTCCTCCTGCAAATTCTAGTTAGCAGGGTGACTTACAACAAAGGAATATAGTCACTATTTGTTTGCGCAACTTGCATAACAGGAGGAAGGGGCCACAGTTAGGTTAGTTTATTAGCTCAGATTTATTTGCCAGTTATTTCCTATATCTAGTATTAATCGTCACAAGGCAGGATAACACAACCTCACATGAGTAAGAGTCTCTAATATTCTTTATGTACTACAATTGAAGTATATCTGTTCTTGGCAGATGTTACGTTGTAACATTTCCCCAGGTATATTGTGAGCACACCAGAAATTAGTTGAGCTGCGACACACCAGGACTAGATTGTCGCAATTAATACCTGCTCATGATGGATCACATATGCGGACCAAGTCCGATGCTGGAAGATCAGCTCTCACACTACAAACAGCTGAGGGTATTTAATTCTAAACTAACAAAGAGTAGTGTGAATTAAACCCTTAAACCTTAAAAGGCACAATAAATTTATAGCTGGGGTGAGTCACTATTCCAGGACGGTGCACCATAGCTCTGAATGGTTGGGAGTACTACATAAGATTTATAAGTCCCGCGGCTACACAGGGGTTCACATCCGCTTCATCAGAGCTCTAGTAAACAGACACTATTTAAAAAAATCGTGGACAACATTCACGGGTGTGAAGGCCTCAGTTTTGAGTGAGCAACCAAGGCAAGCGCACACAGCATGAGCTAACAGCACTGCTGTTCACCTTGTGACCACAGCATCGTCTAAAAATGTCAAAATATATATGTAATTGACATTATTTAGCCATGATAGTATTGCAGAAGGGCCCTGACTGTGATAAAGACTGTGTTCAATGTTCAGATATCAGTGAACACAATGCTGTTCAAGATGTTTACTGCGCTAGCCGTCATTGTTTCGTCCATCTGTGAATCTTCAAACAGCTTCTCATGTTCCATTACAAAATAAACTTGTTGAAAAATATTTATTAACAGGATTTAGTGACCGGGATTCTGAAAATAGCAGGATTGTGGTGAGAATTAGCGATGTGCGCAGTATGATGGGAGGAGGAATCATTATGAGGAGGGAGGGAGAGATGGCGTCGTCTGTTGACTCTGTGTACTCACCTAATTGTGCTTGCGGGGGTTGAGCTCTGGCTCTTTGGTCCAGCCTCTCAACAGTCAATCAACTGATGTACAGATTCCTGAGCCTATTGGGCTCTATCATACCTACACTTGAAACTGTATATGGAGTCAGCCTCCACCACATCATTGCCTAATGCTGTTCCATCTGTTAACTACTCCGACACTGAAAAAGTTCTTTCTAACGACCCTGTGGCTCATTTGGGTACTCATTTTCCACCTGTGTCCCC
The DNA here is from genome assembly GCF_040958095.1 of Procambarus clarkii. Classification (NCBI taxonomy): domain Eukaryota; kingdom Metazoa; phylum Arthropoda; class Malacostraca; order Decapoda; family Cambaridae; genus Procambarus; species Procambarus clarkii. The sequence continues at coordinate 5,879,745 of NC_091151.1, forward strand.
TTGCTCGCGTACCACCCGTGTTAAAATAAATTTCTTTATATATCCTGTCAATTCCTCTGAGAATTTTGTAGGTAGTGATCATGTCTCCCCTCACTCTTCTGTCTTCTAGATTCATGAGGTGCATTTCTCTCAGCCTTTCCTCGTAACTCATGCCTCTTAGTTCTGGAACTAGCCTAGTGGCATATCTCTGAACTTTTTCAAGCTCGCCTTGTGCTTGACAAAGTACGTGCTCCATGCTGGGGCCGCATACTCCAGGATTGGTCTTACATATATGGTATACAAGGTTCTGAATGATTCCTTACATAGGTTCCTGAAGGCAGTTCTGATGTTAGCCAGTCTCGCATATACCGCAGATGTTATTCGTTTAATGCGAATTTCAGGAGACAGGTTTGGTGTGATATCAATTCCTATATCCTTCTCTCTGTCCGTTTCATGAACAACTTCATCTCCCATTCTGTATTATGTGTCTGTCCTCCTGTTTCCACTGTCTAGTTTCATGACCTTACATTTACTCGGGTTGAACTTTAGTAGCCATTTGTTGGACCATTCATGCAGTCTAAGTCATCTTGTAGTCTCATACTGTCTTCCTCCGTCTTAACCCTCATCATAATTTTTGCATCATCAGCAAACAATGAGAGGAATGATTCTATACCATCTGAAAGATTATTTACATATATAAGAAACAGTATGGGTATAAGGACAGAACCCTGCGGTACCCCACTGATGACGTCTCACCAATCTGATACCTCACCCTGCACAGTGACTCGCTGTCTTCTGTTATTTAGGAACTCCCTTATCCAATGGAGTACCTTCCCTTTCACTCCTGCCTGCATCTTCAGTTTTCGCATTAGTCTCTGATGTGGCACTGTGTCAAAGACTTTCTAGCAATCCAAAAATATGCGGTCTGCCCACCCCTCTCTTTCTTGCCTGATTCTTGTCGCCTGATTGTAGAAATCAATTAATCCTGTGAGGCATGACTTACCATCCCTGAAACCATGTTGGTGTTGTGACAAAGTTTCTTCGCTCCAGATGGTCGACTAGCTTTTTTCGCACAATTTTCTCCATTAGCTTGAATGGCATGCAAGTTAGGGACACTGGCCTCTAGTTCAGTGCCTCCTGTCTATCCCCTTTCCTGTATATCGGGACCACGTTTGCCGCCTTCCAAATTTCTGGAAATTCACCTGTTACCAGTGATTTGTTATACACCATGGAGAGTGCAGGCACAGTGCTTCTGCTCCTTCATTTAGTATTCATAGTGATATTCCATCCGGGCCTATAGCCTTTTTCACATCCAACTATAGCAAGAGCTTCCTTACATCTCCACTGGTAATCTCAAATTCCTCTACTGGTGCCTGGTTAATTATTCCATCTCTTATCTCTGGAACTTCTCCTTGCTCTAATGTGAAGACTTTCTGGAATTTCATATTGAGTTCCTCGCACACTTCTTTGTCCTTTGTAGTGAATCTATCTGCCCCTATCCTCAGTTTCATTACTTGCTCCTTCACTGTTGTCTTTCTCCTGATATGGCTGTGCAGCAATTTGGGTTGGGTCTTAGTCTTGCTTGCTATGTCGTTTTCACATTGCCCTTTTGCTTCTCTTCTCACCCTGATGTATTCATTCCTGGCTCTCTCGTAACCTTCTCTGCTCTCAAGTGTCCTGCTATTTTTAGTTTCTCCATGCTCTTTTACTTTGTTGCTTAGCTAGCTTACATCTCTGATTAAACCATGGGTTTCTAATCTGCATTTCAGTTTTTATCTTTTGGGCCGGGATAAACATTTCTGCTGCCTCCTTGCACTTATGTGTGATGTATTCCATCATGTCTTGGGCCGTTTTTTCCCTTAGCTCTGCTTCCCATGTTACATCCGTTAGGAATTTTCTTATATCCTTGTAATTTCCCTTACGGAATGCCAGCCTTTTGCTTTCAGTTCCCATTCTCGAGTACTCTAGCCCTTCTTCGACCAGATACTCAAACGTCAGTACACTGTGATCGTTCATTCCTATTGGGGCCTCGAAGTCAATTTCCCTTATGTCAGAGTCATTCAGAGTGAAGACTAGGTAGAGTCTCGCTGGTTCATCGTTTCCCCTCATCCTAGTGGGTTCCCTGACATGTTGGCTTCGAAAGTTTCTTGTCGCCACCTCCACTAGTTTGGCTCTCAATGTATGCTCTCCTCCGTGGGGTTCCTTGTTCTCCCAGTCTATCCTTCCGTGATTGAAGTCCCCCATGATGAGCAGATGGGATCGATTTCTATAGGCAGCAGAGGCTGCCCTCTCAATTATGTTATTAACTGCCATGTGACCCTTCACAGCCTGGGATAACCATCTCCTTGAAACTCCATTCCTTTCTCATGAGTAAGGCCACTCTGCTTCCTCCCCTTCCCTCCCTCTCTTTCCTTATTACAGTGTAATCCTGGGGGAACACCGCATTTGTTATGATTCATGAGAGTTTTGTTTCTGTGATTCCAGTTACATCTGGGTTTACGTCTTGTGCTCTTTCCCTAAATTCACTCGCCTTGCTTGTAATCCTGTCTATGTTCATGTACATCACCTTGAAGCTGATGCTTTTCTGTCCATCCCCAGTTTCTGTTGCTTCCACTGGAGTAGGTAAACATAGAGGGTCTTGTAGGGGAAGGGGGGCCCCTAGGTGGTGAGGGGGGGCTGAGAGTGAGGGGGACCTGGGTTGTGGAGGGGGCTGGGAGGATTTGGTTTGGATAGGGTAGGGGCGAAGTGAGGGCTTGGAGGGGTGGAGGAGAAGGGAGGGTTTGGGGGGATAGGAAGAAAGGGAGGGAGGGCTTGGCCGGGTGGGGGAGAAAGGAGGGCTTGAGGGGTCGGTGGAGAAGGGCTTGGGAGAGAGGGGGATTAAAGAGGGCTTAGGCAGGGAGAAGGGAGGGCTTAGGGGGGTGGGAGAGGAGGGAGGGGATAGGGGGTGGGGGAGAAGGGAGCACTTAGGGTGGAGGGAGGAGTATAGGGGCTGGGGCAGGTAGGGCACCTATTGGTTGGGAGAAGGGTGTGATCCTCCTCCCACTGGGGCTTTTGAATTGCCTGTGGAGGGTTCCTCACTCCCTTCTGGGATCGTAGGGTTCTGGGTTGTGGTTCCCTGATTCCTTTCCCTCTCCTTGCACACCTTCTTTGCTGTTGCTGCCCTTTCTCTCCTTCCTAGTCATATCCCTCTGCAGGAATACCTTTTTGAACTTCCGCACATTGAGTAGGCTGCTCTACTTTGATAAAATTTCCTCTTTTGTGTTCTCGCTTTTGAAAACCACTTTTATCAATTGATCTTTGTCCTTGTTGTACCGGCCAAGCCTGAAAACCTTTTCTATATTCAATTCTTCCCCCTCTATCTGTACTCCTTCAAGGATCTCTTTGACTGTGGCTTTGCCCATATCTCTCCTCACCCTTGGAGTGGGCCGTATTTGCTCCCAAATACCTACTACGACTACTGCTTTTTTCCTCTCTATCAGTCACCTAGTACATCTTGCTGCTTCCTGAGAAGTAGCAACTTTCATGGCAACTTCCTTTACTGCAGAGACCACTTCCGGGGTCCTTCTAAGTATATCTGCAAATGCAAGTTGTAATGTAGAAGTCCATTCTATAGATACATTAACATCTTCCTGAGGGCTGGTTCGTGGCTGATAATGGGAATTCTCGTTCAGGCTTTTAATCTCCTCCTTTGCCACAATCAGTTCATCCTGCAGGTTGGCTACCTTTTCCCTCATTACCTGTAGTTACACCCTGATTTCACTCCACATTTGAACGAGTGCCTCATCAAGAGAGACATCTTGTTCTCCTCCTCCCACTGTGTTACGTCTGCTCTCTGCCATGTTTGTTTACAATTCCAGTTCTCCAATCCAATGTACTCATCTAGTTGTGCTTGCAGGGGAGAGTACCTCTTGCTTTAGCTCTTTGGTCCCGCCTCTCAGCCGTCAATCAACAGGTGCACAGGTTCCTGAGCCTATTGGGCCCTATCATATCTACACTAGAAACTGTGTATGGAGTCTGCCTCCACACATCACTCCCTAATGCATTCCATTTGTCAACCACTCTGACACTAAAAAAGTGCTTTCTAATATCTCTGTGGTTCATTTGGGCACTCAGTTTCCGCCTGTGTCCCCTAGTGCATGTGCCCCTTGTGTTAAATAGACTGTCTTTATCTACCCTATCAATTCCATTCAGAATCTTGAATGTGGTGATCATGCCCCCCCTAACTCTTCTGTCTTCCAGCGAAGTGAGGTATAATTCCTGTAGTCTTTCCTTGTAGCTCATACCTCTCAGCTCGGGTACTAGTCTGGTGGCAAACCTTTGAACCTTTTCCAGTTTCGTCTTATCCTTGACTAGATATGGACTCCATGCTGGGGCTGCATACTCCAGGATTGGCCTAACATGTGTGGTATACAAAGTTCTGAATGATTCCTTACACAACTTTCTCAATGCCGTTCGTATGTTGGCCAGCCTGGCATATGCCGCTGATGTTATCCTCTTGATATGGGCTGCAGGAGACAAGTCTGGAGTGATATCAACCCCCAAATCTTTTTCTTTCTCTGACTGTTGAAGAATTTCATTTCCCAAATGGTACCTTGTATCTGGCCTCCTGCTCCCTGCACCTATCTTCATGACATTACATTTGCTTGGGTTAAACTCTAACAACCATTTGTTTGACCATTCCTTCAGCTTGCCTAGGCCTTCTTGAAGCCTCAAGCAGTCCTCTTCTGTTTTAATCCTTCTCATAATTTTGGCATCGTCGGCAAACATTGAGAGAAGTGAATCTATACCCTCCGGGAGATAAATTACATATATCAGAAACAACATAGGACCGAGTCCAGAGCCCTGTGGGACTCCACTGGTGACTTCACTCCAATCTGAGGTCTCACCCCTCACCGTAACTCTCTGCTTCCTATTGCTCAGGTACTCCCTTATCCACTGGAGCACCTTACCAGCTACACCTGCCTGTCTCTCCAGCTTATGTACCAACCTCTTATGCATTACTGTGTCAAAGGCTTTCCGACAATCCAAGAAAATACAGTCTGCCCAGCCTTCTCTTTCTTGCTTAATCTTTGTCACCTGGGCGTAGAATTCTATTAAGCCAGTTAGGCAAGATTTACCTTCCCTGAATCCACGTTGGCGAATTGTCACGAAGTCCCTTCTCTCCAGATGTGTTACCAGGTTTTTTCTCACGATCTTCTCCATCACCTTGCATGATATACAAGTCAAGAACACTGGCCTGTAGTTCAGTGCCTCTTGCCTGTTGCCCTTTTTGTATATTGGAACCACATTCGCCGTCTTCCATATTTCTGGTAGGTCTCTCGTCTCTAGTGACTTACTATACACTATGGAGAGTGGCAAGCAAAGTGCCTCAGCTCACTCTTTCAGTACCCATGATGAGATCCCGTCTGAACCAACAGCCTTTCTAACATCCAGATCCAGCAGGTGTCTCTTGACCTCCTCTCTCGTAATTTCGAACTCTTCCAAGGCCGCCTGGTATACCTCCCTTTCTCCTAGCACAGTGACGTTACCTTGTTCTATTGTGAAGACCTCCTGGAACCTCTTGTTGAGTTCTTCACACACCTCCTTGTCATTCTCTGTATACCTGTCCTCGCCTGTTCTAAGTTTCAATACCTGTTCTTTCACTGTTGTTTTCCTTCTGTGTGACTGTGGAGTAGCTTTGGTTCGGTCTTGGCTTTGTTTGCTATATCATTTTCAAAACTTTTCTCTGCTTCTCTTCTCACCCTGACATACTCATTCCTGGTTCTCTGGTATCTCTCTTTGCTTTCTGATGTTCTGTTATTCCAGAAGTTCCTCCACGTCCTTTTGTTCAGTTTCTTCGCTTCAATACATGCCCTATTATATCATGGATTCTTCTGTTGCTTCTCGGATTTTTCCCTTTGGGCCTGGATGAACCGGTTTACTGCCCCCTGAAACTTTTGGGTAACATAGTCCATCATACCTTGTACAGACTTATCTCTCAGGTCTGTGTCCCAAGGTATTTCCCTTAGGAAACTTTTCATCTCTTCATAATTCCCCTTTCGGTATTTCAGCCTTTTGATTCCTAGTTCTTTTTGGGGGGAGATAATTCCTAGCTCTACCAGGTACTCAAATTTCAATACACTGTGATCACTCATTCCCAAGGGCGCTTCCATCTTAACTTCCCTTATATCCCACTCATTTAGGGTAAATATCAAATCAAGCATTGCTGGTTCATCTTCTCCTCTCGTACTTGTTGGATCCTTGATGTGCCGGCTTAGAGAGTTTCTTGTTGCCACGTCCAGCAGCTTAGCTCTCCATGTTTCTGGTCCTCCATGCGGGTCTCTGTTCTTCCAGTCTATCTTCCCATGGTTGAAGTCTCCCATAATTAGTAGTCCAGATCCATTCCTGCTAGCAATAGAAGATGCTCTTTCTATTATGTTAATGGTGGCCATGTTGTTTCTATCATATTCCTGTCTAGGTCTTCTGTCATTTGGTGGTGGATTATATATGACTACGACTATAATTTTTCCCTCCAGTTGTTATGGTACCTGTTATGTAGTCACTGAAACCTTCACAGCCCTGAATAACCATCTCCTCAAAATCCCAGCCTTTTCTTACCAGCAGAGCTACACCACCACCACCACCTCTTTCTTCCCTCTCTTTTCTCATAACATAATAGTCTTGTGGGAACAGTGCATTTGTTATCGTTTTCGTTAGCTTTGTTTCTGTGAGGGCTATTATGTCTGGGTTTTCCTCTAGTACCCATTCTCCAAGCTCATTTGCTTTATTTGTAATTCCATCTATGTTAGTGTACATTGCCTTGAGGCTCCCTTTCTTCTGTCCCTTCTTAAATCGCCTCCTTGGTGAATGTTCTGCCGGTGGAGGAAGCTGTTCCGTGGGTGTGAGTATCTGTGAGGTGGATAACAGGGTCTCAGAGGATACTGGGATGAGGGGCGGGGGATCCAGTGAAGTGGGAGGGACAGGAAGGGTATGGGGTGAAAGGGGCGGGAGGACAGGAAGGAAACGGGGGTTTTCTATGCAGAGGAGGGTGGTGGGGTTGCCCTCCCCGCTGGTGTTACTGGGTAGCTGGTTGTAGGTTCCTTCCCGCCTCTGGGGGTGATGTGTTGGGAGCTGTGGTTTCCTGGTTTTCCTAAACGCCCTGTGCTTCTTCCTTGCTTCTGCCGCCATGGCCCTATCCTCCCTCATCATGTCTCTCTGGAGGAATACTTTTGAATTCTCCCACATGTTGCAGGTGGCTTTTCTTTGTTAGAATCGTGTCCTTTGTGTTCTCGTTTGCATACACTATCTTTAACACAAGGTCTTGGTCTTTGTTGTACCAGCCTAACCTGAAAACCTTCTCAATGCTATGCTCAACCCCTTCCATGTCTAGTGTCTTCAGTATTTCATTCACTGCCGCTTTGTCCTTATCACTGCACTCTTTCCTATTTGAGCCTTCCTGCTCTTTAATACCCACAGCTACCACTGCTCTTTTCCTTTCCAGCAGTTGGCTAGTGAAGCGTGCCGCTTCTTGTGAGGTGGCTGCTTTCATAGCTACTTCTCTTACTGCAGACATTACTTCAGAGTTGTTGTTTTTTTTAGCAATTTTGCAAATGTTGCTTTTATTGTGGCATTCTCCTCCAAAATACTATTACCACTTTCTCCCTGGGTAGTTATCTGAGTCTCAGCATCGATACTGTTCTCTTTGAGGGCTATAATCTCCCCTTTTGCTGCTGTCAGCTCTCTTTTTAGGTTGCTTATTTCATTCTTCATTTCCTGCATCTCAGTCCTGATGTCCTCCAGAAACTGGGTGAACATTTCCTTCATTTCGTCACCTGAACATTTCCCTGTTCCCCTGATACCTCTGGCTGTCATGCTTGACCCTATTCCAAGTTGTGCCGTGATAGGATTTGTCAGAAAGGCAGAACGGGATGGGGGAGAGAAAGATAGAGAGAGAGAGAGAGAGATAAGGAGAGAGATAGAGAGACAGAGAGAGGGGGGAGAGAGAGATAGAGAGATAAGGAGAGAGATAGAGAGACAGAGAGAGGGGGAGAGAGAGAGAGAGAGAGAGAGAGAGAGAGAGAGAGAGAGAGATAGAGATAGAGAGCGAGAGAGAGAGAGAGAGAGAGAGAGAGAGAGAGAGAGAGAGAGAGAGAGAGAGAGAGTGGGAGTGGAGAGAGAGAGAGAGGGAGAGAAGGGGGAGAGTATGGGTAAGGGGGATGCGGGGGACTGGGGGTTGGGGTGGTGGTGGTGGCAACCAGGTCAGGTCAGGTCTGATGGGGGGTAAGAGAAGAGGTGGGGTATAGTGGGGTCTTAATGCCTCTTTTCACAAAAGGTGTTAATCCTTTCTTCCCTGACTGAACGTTTGTGTGTGCAATTTTGCGTGTGCGTGCATGTGTGCGTGCATACGTACGTGGGCGTGTTACGGCCCTATTGGGTCGCAACTGGGTTCTTCCTCTGATGTTATTAGAGAATGGGTATCCGGCCCCAAGTTAGTAGTGGCTTTCAAGGGGAGTGTTCCGTAACGCAAGTAAATTGAAGCGGAAGGGATACAAATACACATAATTAAATATATATTGCTACCACCACCATAAATAAATATATCACAGTCACACGCTGGGTTGCTATTACAACACTTCTTTTTTACAATAACTCGTCTTCCTCCGAAGACACGGGATGCTCCAAGGTGCTCACGATGAGTAGCCCTGGTCCTCTTCTCGTAGCCTCATGATGAATCCTCAGATTCTCTAGACGATTCTACCACAGGCCAGCCAAATCACAGTCCCACTGGGTGCACTGTCGTGGAGGCCTTCGACCACAAATCCAGCCTGTAGCTGGCAGGTTTCAATCAGCTATGCTGCGTAGGCCACTCCACGACCGATACTAGGGTTGCGAGCCCTAGGCAGGAGCCTTGTGTGATTCCACAGATCACTCTCCTCACTACAACACCCCAGTGGCTAGTCTTCTCCACCAGTCAGCCCCGGGTACGATAATTCCTGGTTCTGCCACCTCACAGGCAGGCTAACACAACAGTGTTCATCCGGGGGGTGACTCACAGCTTCTGTAGCAAATGCGTGGAGATACTACGGCTGCCTTGGATAGACTGCCCATCGTCCAATCCAGCAGTCCCAGGTCGACTCTGTAATCAGACACGTCATCAGTACTAGGGACACTCTAGGGCACCTCACTTACAGGCTTAGACACAAATGCCCACCTATCCACTCCATAGATGGCGTTGCTGTCTAAGCGTCATCTCACCAGAGGTCAGAAGCGGCTATGTCACGAGCTGATTAAGATGGGAATCCAGCCCCTGTGGCCGGTATATCCCGCCCTCGCTAGATGGCGTCGGCCATTTGGAGGGGGTTTCGGGAGCTGACCCACAGATGGCGCGGTCGTCACTGCTCCGTGCTCGGATGCTGGACTCGGGTCCGTAACAGGGCGTGCGTGCGTGCATGTGTGTCACGAGTTCCCGTAAGCGTTAACTTCAACCTAAAATGAGCCACTTTGAGATTTTAAATATATATGCTATCCTGAACAAGAATTTGACAATATTTTACCTCGCACTGTACACCTGATTAATTGACCAGAGAGGGTGTGTGTGTGTGTGTGTGTGCGTGTACTCACCTAGTTGTGTTTGCGGGGGTTGAGCTCTGGCTCTTTGGACCCGCCTCTCACCCGTCAATCAACAGGTGTACAGATTCCTGAGCCTATTGGGCTCTATCATATCTACACTTGAAACTGTGTATGGAGTCAGCCTCCACCACATCACTTCCTAATGCATTCCATTTGTCAACCACTCTGACACTAAAAAAGTTCTTTCTAATATCTCTGTGGCTCATTTGGGCACTCAGTTTCCACCTGTGTCCCCTTGTGTGTGTTTCCCTTGTGTTAAATAACCTGTCTTTATCTACCCTATCAATTCCCTTCAAAATCTTGAATGTGGTGATCATGTCCCCCTTAACTCTTCTGTCTTCCAGCGAAGTGAGGTTTAATTCCCGTAGTCTCTCCTCGTAGCTCTTACCTCTCAGCTCGGGTACTAGTCTGGTGGCAAACCTTTGAATCTTTTCCAGTTTAGTCTTATGCTTCACTAGATATGGACTCCATGCTGGGGCTGCATACTCCAGGATTGGCCTGACATACGTGGTATACAAAGTTCTGAATGATTCTTTACACAAATTTCTGAATGCCATTCGTATGTTGGCCAGCCTGGCATATGCCACTGATGTTATCCGCTTGATATGTGCTGCAGGAGACAGGTCTGGCGTGATATCAACCCCCCAAGTCTTTTTCCTTCTCTGACTCCTGAAGAATTTCCTCTCCCAGATGATACCGTGTATCTGGCCTCCTGATCCCTACACCTATCTTCATTACATTACATTTGGTTGGGTTAAACTCTAACAACCATTTGTTCGACCATTCCTTCAGTTTGTCTAGGTCTGCTTGAAGCCTCAAACAGTCCTCTTCTGTTTTAATCCTTCTCATAATTTTAGCATCGTCCACAAACAGTGAGAGATATGAATCGATATCCTCCAGGAGATCATTTACATATATCAGAAACAAGATAGGACCGAGTACAGAGCCCTGTGGGACTCCACTGGTGACTTCATGCCAATCGGAGGTCTCACCCCTCACCGTAACTCTCTGCTTTGTATTGCTTAGGTACTCCCTTATCCACTGGAGCACCTTACCAGCTACACATGCCTGTCTCTCCAGCTTATGTACCAGCCTCTTATGCGGTACTGTGTCAAAGGCTTTCCGACAATCCAAGAAAATGCAGTCCGCCCAGCCCTCTCTTTCTTGCTTAGTCTTTGTCACCTGATCGTAGAATTCTATTAAGCCTGTAAGGCAAGATTTACCATCCCTGAACCCATGTTGGCGATTTGTCACGAAGTCCCTTCTCTCCAGATGTGTTACCAGGTTTTTTCTCATGATCTTCTCCAGCACCTTGCATGGCATACAAGTCAAGGAAGTGTATATAAGGTGCTGCAGTGGATAAGGGAGTACCTAAGCAATAGGAAGCAGAGAGTTACTGTGAGGGGTGAGACCTCCGTGTTTGTGTGTGTGTGTGTGTGTGTGTGTGTGTGTGTGTGTGTGTGTGTGTGTGTGTGTGTGTGTGTGTATGTGTGTGTGTGTGTGTGTGTGTGTGTGTGTGTGTGTGTGTGTGTGTGTGTGTGTGTGTGTGTGTGTGTGTGTGTGTGTGTGTGTGTGTGTTTGTGTGTATGGTGAGTGGGGAGGTACCTAGGGGGGGTCAACCGGTAGCAGGAGGAGGAGGATGGGAAGGATGGGGGGGGGAGAAAGAGAGATGGAGTAAGGAAGATGGAGGAAGGGAGGGAGGGACAGAAGGAGAGTGGGAGGAAATGGAATGAAGATGTGTGTGTGTGTGTGTGTACTCACCTAATTGTGCTTGCGGGGGTTGAGCTTTGGCGCTTTGGTCCCGCCTCTCAACTGTCAATCAACTGGTGTACAGATTCCTGAGCCTACTGGGCTCTATCATATTTACATTTGAAACTGTGTATGGAGTCAGCCTCCACCACATCACTTCCTAGAGTATTCCATTTATTAACTACTCTGACACTGAAAAAATTCTTTCTAACGTGTCTGTGGCTCATCTGGGTACTAAGTTTCCACCTGTGTCCCCTTGTTCGTGTCCCACCCGTGCTGAAGAGTTTGTCTTTGTCCACCCTGTCAATTCCACTGAGAATTTTGTAGGTGGTTATCATGTCTCCCCTTACTCTTCTGTTTTTCACGGATGTGAGGTTCAGCTCCTTTAGACTTTCCTCATAGCTCATTCTTCTCAGTTCCGGGACGAGCCTGGTGGCATACCGCTGGATCTTCTCTAAATTTGTCTTGTGTTTAACTAGGCATGGGCTCCAGGCTGGAGCTGCATACTCCAGGATTGGTCTTACATAAGTGGTATACAGGGTCCTGAACGATTCCTTACACAAGTTTCTAAAGGCAGTTCTTATGTTGGCCATCCTAGCATATGCCGCTGATGATATTCTTTTGATGAGGGCCTCTGGGGACAGGTTCGGTGTGATATCAACCCTCAGATCTTTCTCTCTATTTCACTCTTGCAGGATTTCATCTCCCCAGATGTTACCTTGTGTTCAGCCTCCTGCTTCCTTCGCCTAATTTCATTACCTTACACTTTCCTGAGTTGAACTTTAGCAGCCATTTTCTAGACCATTCTTCCAGTTTGTCCAAGTCATCCTGTAGTCTCTGTCTATCTTCATCCGTCTTGATTCTTCTCATAATTTTTGCATCATCAGCAAACATTGAGAGGAACGAGTCTATACCCTCCGGAAGATCGTTCACATATATTAGAACCTGGATGGGTCCAAGTACTGAGCCCTGTGGGACTCCGCTGGTGACAATTCGCTACTCTGATGTCTCCCCCCTCACCGTTACTCGCTGTTTCCTGTTGATTAAGTACTTCTTATCCACTGGAGCACCTTACCTTTTACTCCTGCCTGATGCTCGAACTTTTTTAACAGCCTTTTATGCGGTACTGTGTCAAAGGCTTTTTGGCAGTCCAGGAAAATGCAGTCAGCCTACCCTTCTCTTTCCTGCCTAACTTTTGTGGCCTAGTCATAGAATTCTATTAAACCTGTGAGGCACGATTTACCATCCCTGAACCCATGTTGGTGGTATGTTACAAAGTTATTTCCTTCCAGATGCTATACGAGCCTTTTCCTCACGATCTTCTCCATCACCTTGCATGGTTTACAAGTTTGGGAAACTGGTCTGTAGTTCAGTGCCTCTTGCCTGTCACTCTTCTTGTATATTTGGACTACGTTAGCTGTCTTCCAACTTTCTGGTAAGTCTCCAGTTTCCAGTGACCTGTTATACACCATAGAGAGTGGTACACTTAGTGCTTCTACACCTTCCTTTAGTATCCATGGTGAGATTCTGTCAGACCCAACAGCCTTTGTCACATCCAGCTCCAGCAGACACCTTTTGACCTCATCACTGGCGAGGTCAAATTCCACCAAGGTTGCTTGGTTTGCCTCCTCCTCATTTAGTGCAGGGGCTTCTCCTTGTTCTATTGTGAAGACCTCCTGGAATCTCTTGTTGAGTTCTTCAAATACCTTCCTATCATTCTTTGTGTATCTGTTCTCCTCTTTTCTCAGTTTCATCACTTGTTCCTTCACTGCTGTTTTCCTCCTGATGTGGCTGTGGAGAGCTTTGGTTGGGTCTTGGCTTTACTCGCTATGTCATTTTCAAAATGTTTCTCTGCTTCCCTCCTCACTCTGAGGTACTCATTTCTGGCCCTCTGGTATCTCTCCCTGCACTCCGATGTTCTGTTATTGCTGTAGTTTCTCCATGTTCATTTAATCAGTTGCTTCACTGCCTTGCATTCCTGGTTGAACCATGGGTTTTTCTGTTGTTTTCGTTTTTCTCCTTTTGGACGGGGATAAACCTGTCTGCAGCGTCCTGGCACTTCTGGGTGACAAAATCCATCATGTCCTGCACATTCTTGTCTCTAAGTTCTGTTTCACATGGTATTCCCCTGAGGAAGTTCCTCATCTCGTCATATTTTCCTCTTCGGTAATTTAGTCTTTTTCCCTTCGATCCCATCCTTGGAAAGGTTAACCCTACCTCCACCAAGTACTGAAAAATCAGTACACTGTGGTCACTCATTCCTATGGGGGCTTCAACTTTGACTTCCCTTATTTCTGACTCATTCAGGGTGAATATCAAGTCGAGTCTAGCTGGTTCATCATTGCCTCTCACTCTTGTGGGTTCCTTGACATGCTGGGTCAGACAGTTCCTTGTGTGTGAGTGTGTGTGTGTGTGTGTGTGTGTGTGTGTGTGTGTGTGTGTGTGTGTGTGTGTGTGTGTGTGTGTGTGTGTGTGTGTGTGTGTGTGTGTGTGTGTGTGTGTGTGTGTGTGTGTGTGCGTGTGTGTGTGTGTGTGTGTGTGTGTGTGTGTGTGTGTGTGTGTGTGTGTGTGTGTGTGTGTTTGCTTGTGTGTGTGTGTTTGCTTGTACTCACCTAGTTGTACTCACCTAGTTGTGCTTGCGGGAGTTGAGCTCTGGCTCTTTGGTCCCGCCTCTCAACCGTCAATCAACAGGTGTACAGGTTCCTGAGCCTATTGGGCCCTATCATATCTACACTTGAAACTGTGTATGGAGTCAGCCTCCAACACATCACTTCCTAATGCATTCCATTTGTCAACCACTCTGACACTAAAAAAGTTCTTTCTAATATCTCTGTGGTTCATTTGGGCACTCAGTTTCCACCTGTGTCCCCTAGTGCGTGTGCCCCTTGTGTTAAATAGCCTGTCTTTATCAACCCTGTCGATTCCCTTGAGAATCTTGAATGTGGTGATTATGTCCCCCCAACTCTTCTGTCTTCCAACGAAGTGAGGTTTAATTCCCGTAGTCTCTCTTCGTAGCTCATACCTCTCAGCTCGGGTATTAGTCTGGTGGCAAACCTTTGAACCTTTTCCAGTTTAGTCTTATGCTTGACTAGATATGGACTCCATGCTGGAGCCGCATACTCCAGGATTGGTCTGACATATGTGGTATATAATGTTCTGAATGATTCCTTACACAAGTTTCTAAAGGCCGTTCTTATGTTAGCCAACCTGGCATATGCTGTTGATGTTATCCTCTTGATATGAGCTCCAGGGGACAGATCTGGCGTGATATCAACCCCCAGGTCTTTCTCTCTCTCTGACTCTTGAAGTATTTCATCTCCCAAATGGTACCTTGTATCTGGTCTCCTGCTTCCTACCCCTATCTTCATTACATTGCATTTGCTTGGGTTAAACTCTAACAACCATTTGTTCGACCATTCCTGCAGCTTGTCCAGGTCTTCTTGAAACCTCAAGCTGTCCTCCTCTGTCTTAATCCTTCTCATAATTTTGGCGTCGTCAGCAAACATTGAGAGGAATGAGTCTATACCCTCTGGGAGATCATTTACATATATCAGAAACAGGATAGGTCCAAGTACAGAGCCCTGTGGGACTCCACTGGTGACTTCACGCCATTCTGAGGTCTCACCCCTCACTGTAACTCTCTGCTTCCTATTGCTTAGGTACTCCCTTATTCACTGGAACCCCATATCAGTTACTCCTGCCTGTTTCTCCAGCTTATGCAACAACCTTTTATGGGGTACTGTGTCAAAGGCTTTCCGACAGTCCAAAACAATGCAGTCCGCCCATCCTTCTCTTTCTTGCTTAATCTTTGTCACCTGATCGTAGAGTTCTATCAAGCCTGTAAGGCAAGATTTACCCTCCCTGAACTCATGTTGATGTGTTGTCACGAAGTCTCTTCTCTCCAGATGTGTTACTAGGTTTTTTCTCACAATCTTCTACAACACCTTGCATGGTATACAAGTTAAGGACACTGGCCTGTAGTTCAGTGCCTCTTGTCTGTCACCCTTTTTGTATATTGGTACTACATTAGCAGTCTTCCATATTTCTGGTAGGTCCCGTTTCCAGTGACCTACTATACACTATGGAGAGTGGCAAGCAATGTGCTCCTGCACACTCTTTCAATACCCATGGTGAGATTCCGTCCGGCCCAACAGCTTTTCTCACATCCAGCTCCAATAGGTGCTTCTTGACCTCATCTCGTGTAATTTTGAACTTATCCAAGGTCACCTGGTTTGCTGCCACCTCTTCTAGCGCCGTGACATCTCCCTGTTCTATTGTAAAGACCTCCTGGAACAATTTGTTGAGTTCTTCACACACCTCTTTATCATTCTCTGTGTACCTGTCCTCGCCCACCCTAAGTTTCATCACCTGTTCCTTCACTGTTGTCTTCCTCCTGTAGTGACTGTGTAGTAGCTTTGGTTCGGTCTTGGCTTTATTAGCTATATCATTTTCATACCTTTTCTCAGCTGCTCTTCTCACACTGACATACTCGTTCCTGGTTCTCTGATATCTCTCTCTACTTTCTGGTTTTCTGTTATTACAGAAGTTCCTCCATGCCCTTTTGTTCAGCTCCTTTGCTTTCATATATTCCCTATTAAACCACAGATTCTTCCTTTGCTTCTCTGTTTTTTCCTGTCGGGCTGGGACAAACCTGCTTACAGCCTCTTGACATTTTTGGGTGACATAGTCCATGATGTCTTGTACGGACTTGGTTCCGAGTTCTGTGTCCCAATGTATATCCCATAGGAATTTATTCATCTCCTCATAGTTTCCCTTTCGGTACGCCAGCCATTTGGTTCCCAGTTCTTTTTTTGGGGTGATAATTCCTAGCTCAACCAGGTACTCAAAGCTGAATACACTATGATCACTCATTCCCAATGGGGCTTCTAACTTAACTTCCCTTATATCCTTGTGTGTGTGTGTGTGTTTGCTTGTGTATGTGTGTGCTTGTGAGTGTGAGTGTCACGAGGGTCCTCTATGTGTCACCCTTCTTCCCGGAATGAGCCACTTTGTGAGTCTAAATGTATATGATAAACTGAACATGATTTCTCTTATAATTGACCTTACTGTACATCAGTTAACCGACAGGAGCAGGCAGTACTCACCGGCCAAAACCGTCCTGCTCACACAACCAGGTGAGTTTATAATGATGACCTTATGTCGTGGGCCTCGGTGGATTCGTCGTCTCTCCACGTGGTGTGGGAGTCCCACTCTACCACTAAGTGCCAGTGGATCGGTGCTGCTGGTTGTTTCAGTATGCTGTATCCTTTCGCCTGTTGTGTTACCGTTCACTAATTTACTGTATCGCTGTTCTCTATAGCCCAATTATACCTTGATACAAGTATGTAAACATCGGCCTTGTGACACTGTGTGGTGACCTGTTGTTGTCTGGGCTCTCCTTACAAGCTTAGTGGTTCACTATGGTGAACACAAAAGTAGATATTTATATATAACGTGTATATATAGTGTAATAAGAGCAAAAGGAGTATGTTGGGAGGAGCCATTTTGGTGAGGAAGGGAGTGAGGTTGTCGTCTGCTGGCTGGTGTGTGACATGTCATGCCATGTGTTGTGGCCACTATGCTGTTTGGACACCATACCAGCCTAGTTGTACAATTATGGTGTATAATAGATTAAAATACTTATATAAAACGTGTGGATATAGTTTAATTAATGCGCAAACAGTATTGTAGGAGGAGGAATGCTGGCGAATAAGGTGTTGAAGGAGTGAGGGAGATGGCGTCTGCTGGCTGAGTCTGGCAGTTCACTCTTGTTGTTTGGACTCACCATTCCAGTTTTGTGGTTCGCTATAGTGGACACAAATGTATATACCTATATATAACCTGAGTATATATAGTGTAATAACAGTAAAAGGATATGCTGGGAGGAGACATTTTGGTGAGGGAGGTGTTAGTGTGGGAGGGAATGAGGCTGTCGTCTGCTGTGTCACTTGTCATGCAGATTCTTGTGGCCACTATGTTGATTGGACATCATACCAGCTTTGTTGTACAATTATGTTGAATAAAATATGTAGATACGTATATATAAAGTGTGTGTGTGTGTGTGTGTGTGTGTGTGTGTGTGTGTGTGTGTGTGTGTGTGTGTATAGCGTATTAACAGTATTAACAGCACAAACAGTATAGTGGGAGGAGGATTTTTGGTGAGTGAGGTAGCATCGTCTGCTTGCTGTGGTATTGACGGCCACTATATTGTTTGGACACCATACCAGATTAGTAGTACATTTGGTTTACACATTTTATTATATAGATATAACACACTACACACTATTGAATTATATTACTGCATAAAAAAAAATGAGAAAAAACCAGACATTGAAATAATTAGGTAATAATGTCTTTGTGGCAACTGCTGCCTGCCGCGAGGTGGAGAAGACTGTCAGAGGACGTCCCCTTTTTCTCCCCACTGTAACACGGGTTCGGTATCCTCTCTCTCTTTACTTCCTCTTTTTTACTCCCTCTACCCGTATTCTTACTTTTATTTCTAAACCAAGGGACTCCAAAACTTTTACCAAAGCCAACTCCACGCCACGTGGTCCTAAGACGATTGACCGACTTAGGATTCTACACCCAGTATGACGTGACCTAAGCTCTGAACAAAACCCTAGAGTCACCTCTGCTGCCACCACCAGACCAGTAATACAAGAGCAATGATCGAGGTCTGGATCGATCACGCTAATTAATCAACCTAGGGGCTTGATCCCCACTAGAAACGATGACCTTGAGTGTGGAATAAATTACACGGTAATGATAATTCCGATTCGATGTTAGAATCGGCGCCCAATGCAACTCTGCCTCGTGTGGACCACGTGACCAGGACAAGTATACACATAAAACACAAATGGAAACAATAAAATGCAAATTAATAACAAATTTAATTTATTAAACGAAAACTAAAACAAAATCTAAATGTGTTCACTCCCTATCAATTTAACACTCCCTACTTGACCTGAGTGGCAAATGAGACTATTTCTATACTTAACAATAGCAACTATACCTTGGGCGACCACAGTTCTAGGTGTTGGGCCTGTTCTTGGGGAGAGGTAAGATGTTTGACCTCTCCTAGCTGCTTCCGTGACCACACTGATCTTTTCCTTGTCTGGACTACCCCAGACAGAGTATTGTATTGTTCCGCATCGCTTACCCAGTTACTTTAGCAAGGTTAAGTTATAACAATTAAACTCTGTTGTACTTAATTGATCCAGACTGGTTGAATTATTTTACTGAATTAAATTACAAACATCTAACGGCAGAGCTGTTCCCGATCACAAAAATGGTTATTAAAACTTTGAGAAATATTAGACCTGTCAACCCCTGATGACCTATGACCGCCGGTCCTTCCGCTTTAAAAGTTAGATCTGATTCGTGACGTCACTGATGGTGACTTAAACTCAATAATTAGAATACTCTTGATATTGTACCCAGTACTATTATACAATACAATTTTAATGCAAAATGAATAAAGGCTAATTTTCTCTAAATTACTGAATACTATAGGATGATTCATTTACGCAGATATGAACAAAGCGTCGGTTATTTCCACCGCGAATTCCCCTGGGGGTCAGGTCACCATGCGGCTCAGCTTCCCATTCTCTTTTGTCGATAAACCACTCTGGATAATTCTTACAACAGCCTAGTTTGTTACAACCCCCCCGCACAAGCACTTAGTAAACCTTGTTAATTTGTTAAAATTCACGAGGTTTAGTATCCAAACCCACAATTCAACTCATGCCACAAACAAAAGCTAACCTAACTAATAAAATTTGACAAATAATAGTCCAACATCATAATAAATATGTTCACATTTCATAAATTTCTCAGCTGTCAACTGACAGCAATCCTCTAACATCAGGAAACATACATCCTATCCTTACTGATATAGCTAAATAACATGTCCCTACTCTACCATCAAAAACTAGCTATTAGACTCTCTTGGCTCTTCACTAGCCAAGTCCATGTGTCCTCTAGAGCCGGCCACACCGTGCTCAACCAAACATTAAAGTTATAAGTTCAGACTGAACTTTGTCATCCGGGAGCGTACTACGGAACTATCAAGTTCACATCCGTGTACTAACCACTCCCCATCAATGTCAACCTTGACATGTTAAGGAACACACCTAACGTTTATTACATGTATCTAAAAATATAAAAAAAAAATTCCTATACTATATCACAGGTTTCAGCTGACTGTACAGCCAAGTGTTCTCACTCACTAGAAGTGTCAATGTTTATATTGGTCCGCCTCTCCTGTGTTCAAACATTCTGAAAAAAAATAGCACAACATAATTTTCCATAACCGTTTGTTCTGGGCTGAGACAATTACACAGGGCTTCGATTTTGATTACCGACCAATTTATAGAGTGAAATTCATATATTATACCAGAATTATTTTAAATCTGTTTTTCAACATTTATAAAGTATTGATTCTAAATCTGTTTTTCAACATTTAAACAAAAGTGTCCAGATGTTCTTTACACAGATGTTCAGAGCCACTTTGTTGTTTGTATCAATTGTTCATATTGAGTAATCGAGAAAAAAAAAATCGACGCTGCTGGATGCTGAATGTAGTCGCTGACGATGACGGTGTCGATCTTGCTTCTCCCCATGTGTAGACATCAATACCTGGTCCTCTTGTACTCCCATCCGGTACTCCTGAATGACGACAGAGTGTAGTAGAGCGGAGTGCCAAGTGACAGCTGTAGAATACTGTTACTTCGGCCATTAATCTTGCTCTCGACAGTCCACACGCCTTCATATCAATCACAGTTCACACGGCAGTCTTGATGTTAAACTTGTCGCAGATGACCACAGCAGAGCAGAACTGGATGTACCAACGGTGTCTCTTAGCAGGAGTGATGTTAGAAGGTCGTAGAGGCGGGTTGCTTGTTTGCAGAACAGGTGAATCTCGTCTTCCATCATTGCTCACGTCATCTCAGGCGTTTCTTGATGTCACCAGGTTACTAGGCCGTAAACACCAACTGTGCATACCCTCGTACCGCCGACTTTAGGCCAAAGGAGACAATTTTGCGACCTTCTATTGGCGAGTCCCGGTACTCTGTAGGGAAACCGTGCCTTCCACCTGTGACCGCCTTACTTCTGCTTTCTTGTTACTTCAGATGACGTAATCATTAATCTTCCGGCGAAATTCTTGAGTACTGCTACGTGCTTTCCATTTCTTGACCTCTCCTCCAACACTGCTGGAATGACTGCAGTCTTGATGACGCAGCAGGTGGGTATTGGTGATCTCGAGACAGCTACCCCGGCGTTGTATGGCACCTCCGGTGACTGCTATAATGTGGACAGCTCGCTGGCCCTGACAACCTCGTTAGTGACGTGAGGCGTCGGCCGGGTGACTCTTGCGAAGTCACTCCTACGAAAGCATGAAAGCAGGCTCCTAGTGATGGCAGGCCTACTTTTGAGGTGAAAGTGGAAGGTGTGAGATTGACAGCTTTTGTTGATACAGGAAGCCAGGCGACGGTAATTAAAAAGTCAGCCTTCAGCAATTTTAAGTATGCACGTCTTCAACGTTGCGCAAAGACATTAACAGCAGTCAATGGGGAAAAGATTGAGATCGTAGGTCAAGGTACAGTTAATTTTGAGATTGATGGGGAATTGCAGCCTCACACATGTACGATCGTAGAGAACCCCTAAATTCATTCCCCGGTTAGTTGTAACAAACTAGGCTGTTGTAAGAATTATCCAGAGTGGTTTATCGACAAAAGAGAATGGGAAGCTGAGCCGCATGGTGACCTGACCCCCAGGGGAATTCGCGGTGGAAATAACCGACGCTTTGTTCATATCTGCGTAAATGAATCATCCTATAGTATTCAGTAATTTAGAGAAAATTAGCCTTTATTCATTTTGCATTAAAATTGTATTGTATAATAGTACTGGGTACAATATCAAGAGTATTCTAATTATTGAGTTTAAGTCACCATCAGTGACGTCACGAATCAGATCTAACTTTTAAAGCGGAAGGACCGGCGGTCATAGGTCATCAGGGGTTGACAGGTCTAATATTTCTCAAAGTTTTAATAACCATTTTTGTGATCGGGAACAGCTCTGCCGTTAGATGTTTGTAATTTAATTCAGTAAAATAATTCAACCAGTCTGGATCAATTAAGTACAACAGAGTTTAATTGTTATAACTTAACCTTGCTAAAGTAACTGGGTAAGCGATGCGGAACAATACAATACTCTGTCTGGGGTAGTCCAGACAAGGAAAAGATCAGTGTGGTCACGGAAGCAGCTAGGAGAGGTCAAACATCTTACCTCTCCCCAAGAACAGGCCCAACACCTAGAACTGTGGTCGCCCAAGGTATAGTTGCTATTGTTAAGTATAGAAATAGTCTCATTTGCCACTCAGGTCAAGTAGGGAGTGTTAAATTGATAGGGAGTGAACACATTTAGATTTTGTTTTAGTTTTCGTTTAATAAATTAAATTTGTTATTAATTTGCATTTTATTGTTTCCATTTGTGTTTTATGTGTATACTTGTCCTGGTCACGTGGTCCACACGAGGCAGAGTTGCATTGGGCGCCGATTCTAACATCGAATCGGAATTATCATTACCGTGTAATTTATTCCACACTCAAGGTCATCGTTTCTAGTGGGGAT
The DNA here is from genome assembly GCF_040958095.1 of Procambarus clarkii. NCBI lineage: Eukaryota > Metazoa > Arthropoda > Malacostraca > Decapoda > Cambaridae > Procambarus > Procambarus clarkii. Next base: position 5,901,713 of record NC_091151.1, read on the forward strand.
CAAGCCCCTAGGTTGATTAATTAGCGTGATCGATCCAGACCTCGATCATTGCTCTTGTATTACTGGTCTGGTGGTGGCAGCAGAGGTGACTCTAGGGTTTTGTTCAGAGCTTAGGTCACGTCATACTGGGTGTAGAATCCTAAGTCGGTCAATCGTCTTAGGACCACGTGGCGTGGAGTTGGAATGGGTATGGGTATGGGGTGGCCTGGGGTTGGAATGGGTATGGGGTGGCCTGGGGTTGGGGGAAGGGTTGGTATGGGAACTGAGGATGGGGTTGGGGTTGTTGTAGTGACGGATGAGGTGTCCCTAGGTGGTCCCCAGTGGTGTCGGAAGAGGTGCTGTCCTCTACACTTCCACTTCCACTCCCACTGGTCCCCACTGACTGGTCATTATCTGGGTTAAACATTTTCTGTGATTCCTGGTGTGCCACGTCTCTTCTAAACTACCCTATAGTACACCCTCGACCCGGACTCACTACAACCGTGATCTTACACAAATAATAATAAAAAAAATCGCAACTCTTTTCCAAGAAACAACTACTAAATCCCCAAAATAGGAAATACAACGATTTATCGAGAGAATCGCTGAAGTGAATCCAATGAATGAGTGTCTGCCCCGCACTCGTGTCTGACCGTGAAATATCCCGCAGTTCTATTGCTGAAACCTAAGTCCTTTACGTTAAAAAAAATTAAAGATTCTAATTTATATAAAACAATTTAAATGATAACGCAACTAACGCGCAGCACTCGTGATGGATTAATAAAGAATATTTACTGTACTTGAATGCTAAACGCGCTTGAAGTGAGCAGCGTGGCCCCTGATGACTGGTGGAGCGGGACCAGCTGCGCTGAAAAAAAAACTAAGTCCCGCGCTTTTTCGCTTAAACGCTGAAAAATCAAAATTTTTGTTCTGAAGGAAAATAACTAGTTTTACGTTAATAAACCGCTCTAGCGATTAATATAGACACCCAGGACCTATATATGCTTATCAAAAATTGAATTTTTATCAAAAACTGCGTTTTTACTCAATTGCTGGACTCTGCCAATTTTTCTGACTCTGAGGGAAAAAAATTTCTATCACCCCAAATATCACAAAACTCCTTTAATTCACAAAAATTTGGGTTTCTCGTTCCCAGATATAAATACGTTATTATTCACTACCGACGTTGTATGCAGAACAATACTGACACTTCGGGCGGTTTCAACACTCACTAATTCGAATTTTCGTCAAAATCCGAGATTTTCACCTCAAATGGACTCAAAAAATTACAACACGATTTTCTCGAAAAATAACTAAATTCGGCAAAAATGTAATTATCACTGTTTAATGCTTTACGAACAGAGTTACGTCCCTTGCGCGCACTAGAGAGTAATACTGACCCCAGAATATCCACGAAACATGAAAATTAGAATTTTCGCCAAAAAAGTCAGATTCTAGCCCAAGCTGGACTTAGAAAATTTTCCACCTACGTTTCTACTGAAAACAGAGTTCTAAGTCTAAAACACAATTCTACCGTCTTACTGGTAAAAACTAGAAAATATCACACGCATCGACTGGGGAATCCTAATGATACCCAGAACATACACGTGACCCACGAATACAAATTAATTACAGTTAACGAGTTTCCGACATCGACTTAGCCGAAAACTTATCCCAAAATACTTAGAAATATTCCACGGACTCTATTAAGCATTTACACGCAACTTATTATCCCTTAAACTCCTTCACTTATCTATCGTGACCGACATATAGCCCTAAGTCCAGAGGATTAATAACGCCTCTGACTTAGACTAACAGAACAGGGAATAACAAAACTTAACGTACGCACTTAGCCTAATATGCAAGAAAACGCTAAACACTTGGGAAAAATTTTAACCGGGGATTGAATGTAAGGGAAAAAAAATTAATCTAGAACAACGCAAATAAACGGAAAATTACTTTATAAATTGAAGTATACTTAATTAAAAAAAATGCACTCGACTTAATCTTATAATTGCTCCTACCGGCTCGCCGTACCACACCTAGCCTAGAGGCCACACCATCTAGGTTCCAACAGAGCGACACGCAGCTTTCAGCAACAATTATGACTAGGGACGACTCAACCTCCACTAAGTGTGCGATCACTTAGTTGTTGAATCGCTGCTAGGTAGGTTACTAGTCCGTCCCTCGGAGGCCGCAACGCCCTTCACGGATTACGTTTTTCCTAGCGTTTTGGGTCGTCTAATAACGCCCTCGGACTATCTACTGGCGTCCCACAGATATATCCGCCCCCGACAGCCCTCAAGGAACTGCTGTTGAGAGTATGGTGGCTCCCAACACCTCTGAATTAATTGCAATGGGTCGAGTATGGTACCCAGTCCAATCAACTCGGAGCGGTCTCCTTTTCAATAAATCTATTTTTAACAGCCTAATCTTACTAACTAACCTTAATCATATCAGCCCGCATGACCCAAGATTCGCCAATCCCCACTCAAACGCACTTGTGGGGCGCACTGCTAATCCTGGCCCGCGGCTGTCTCCTTAGCATCCGCGCATGTGTTCGAACGGCTAGACGCGTGAGCCTTTCAACAATTTCAAACAAAATTGTTGAAACCACCGCTGTGCACCATTGTAACACGGGTTCGGTATCCTCTCTCTCTTTACTTCCTCTTTTTTACTCCCTCTACCCGTATTCTTACTTTTATTTCTAAACCAAGGGACTCCAAAACTTTTACCAAAGCCAACTCCACGCCACGTGGTCCTAAGACGATTGACCGACTTAGGATTCTACACCCAGTATGACGTGACCTAAGCTCTGAACAAAACCCTAGAGTCACCTCTGCTGCCACCACCAGACCAGTAATACAAGAGCAATGATCGAGGTCTGGATCGATCACGCTAATTAATCAACCTAGGGGCTTGATCCCCACTAGAAACGATGACCTTGAGTGTGGAATAAATTACACGGTAATGATAATTCCGATTCGACGTTAGAATCGGCGCCCAATGCAACTCTGCCTCGTGTGGACCACGTGACCAGGACAAGTATACACATAAAACACAAATGGAAACAATAAAATGCAAATTAATAACAAATTTAATTTATTAAACGAAAACTAAAACAAAATCTAAATGTGTTCACTCCCTATCAATTTAACACTCCCTACTTGACCTGAGTGGCAAATGAGACTATTTCTATACTTAACAATAGCAACTATACCTTGGGCGACCACAGTTCTAGGTGTTGGGCCTGTTCTTGGGGAGAGGTAAGATGTTTGACCTCTCCTAGCTGCTTCCGTGACCACACTGATCTTTTCCTTGTCTGGACTACCCCAGACAGAGTATTGTATTGTTCCGCATCGCTTACCCAGTTACTTTAGCAAGGTTAAGTTATAACAATTAAACTCTGTTGTACTTAATTGATCCAGACTGGTTGAATTATTTTACTGAATTAAATTACAAACATCTAACGGCAGAGCTGTTCCCGATCACAAAAATGGTTATTAAAACTTTGAGAAATATTAGACCTGTCAACCCCTGATGACCTATGACCGCCGGTCCTTCCGCTTTAAAAGTTAGATCTGATTCGTGACGTCACTGATGGTGACTTAAACTCAATAATTAGAATACTCTTGATATTGTACCCAGTACTATTATACAATACAATTTTAATGCAAAATGAATAAAGGCTAATTTTCTCTAAATTACTGAATACTATAGGATGATTCATTTACGCAGATATGAACAAAGCGTCGGTTATTTCCACCGCGAATTCCCCTGGGGGTCAGGTCACCATGCGGCTCAGCTTCCCATTCTCTTTTGTCGATAAACCACTCTGGATAATTCTTACAACAGCCTAGTTTGTTACACCACCATTACCCCCTCCCCAATCTCGTCGTCCTCAATACCATGCCCCACTCCCGTCCCCTCGTCCTCCCCACCATTCCCCGCTCCCTCATCTGATGCATTTCCAAATGATCTGATGTTCCCATCAGAAAATTGGGAACATCAAATGATCTGATGTTCCCACGACTGAAATAGAAGAAAAACAATTAAAAAACGAAATGAAAAATATTACAAAATAAAAAAAATAAACTATTCTCACGAAATGAGTGGGTATGTATGAGTTATTTACCATACATTACCAAGTGAATAGTAAACAACAAAGCTCAATTCCAACACAATGTCACACAAAATAGTGAAATCAAAATGAAAATAATTTGAAAGGTATGAAAAATAAATTTATCATTGATATTGGAAACATTGAAATGGAAATATAACATATTTAGTATAGCGCGAGTTGCTCTTACGTGCAACAGATGGTGCTGTTCTTCAAAAATCCATGTTTTAAACTGTCACAGGTGTGGCATCTATATTTATACTCACAAAATTAGCAGTATGGTAAACAACACAGCTCAATTCCAATACAGTGTCACACAAAATAATTAAATCCAAATTAAAATAAATCGAAATCTACGAAAATTCTATTTATCAATGCAATCGGAAACATTGAAATGGAATTAATAATATATTTAGTATATCGTGTGTGTTGCTATTACGTGCAACAGATGGTGCTTAATTAAAAAAGAAAAACGTTTTTACCTGTCACAGGTGTGGCATCAATATAGTAAGTATATAAAAACACACGCATATTCGAATGGAACGTTGTGTCAGAATTTCAAAGCAATCGGTGAAGAACTTTGAGAGATTACAGAGTGTATTGCTCTTATATCCAACAGATGGCACTGCTTTTCAAAAAAAGCATGTTTTTTCCTGTCACAGGTGAGGCAGGCATATAGTAGCGATATAAAAACATGCGGCTATTCAAATGCAACGTTGGGTCAAAATTTCAAACCAGTCGGTAAAGAGGTTTCGAAGATTTCTCTCACATGAAAAACAGTTTAAAAAAAATATTTTTTTTTCCGTCACCGATGTGACATCTATATATCATGTATATAAAAACCCGTTCGGATGCGAATGGAATATTGTGTGAAAATTTCAAAGCAATCGGTGAAGAACTCTCGGAGATTAGCGATTTTGAACAAACGAATATTTACATTTTTATTTATATACATATAATATATATATGTTGCACCTAGTAGCCAGAATGCATTATTTTGCGTACTATGCACGGCTCGGTTTGCCTAATAAGCCAAGTTTTCATGAATTTATATATTTTTTTCTTATGAAATGATAAATTTATCCATTTCATTATGTATAAATCTATCCGTTTCATTATGTATGAGTTCATTTTTTGTTAATTTGAGTTAAAACTAACATAGTTTTATGACCGAACCTAACCAACCATACCTAACCTAACCTAACCTAACCTACCCTATCATAACCTAACCTAATATATATATATATATATATATATATATATATATATATATATATATATATATATATATATATATATATATATATATATATATATATATCTCTTTGACCCGGCCAGGATTCGAACCCATGCCGTCCAGGATCACCCCTAAACGTACACAGTACCGTGACCACCGCACCAATGATCGTCTTATAAGTTATAAGATCGGTTATAAGATAAGTTATAAGACTTATAAGGTCTTATAAGATCGATTAGACGATCATTGGTGCGGTGGTCACGGTACTGTGTACGTTTAGGGGTGATCCTGGACGGCATGGGTTCGAATCCTGGCCGGGTCAAAGAGTTCTTAGTGATATATGGCTTGCGCGTTCATGCAGCTTTCTCACATATATATATATATATATATTAGTATATTTTGGTAGCAGTCTTTCCTGTAGACATATATTATTAAATATGACCGAAAAAGTAAGATTAATAATTCTAACACGAATTTTCTCAATCTTTCGTACATTTCTTTTCACTGTTGGAGGTAAATCAAAAATCAATTCTCCAAAATTCATTTTTATTTCTAGTCTGACGCGACACGAGAGCGTTTCGTAAAACTTATTACATTTTCAAAGACTTTAGTTTACAAATACACAACTGAATAGAACTTACGCATCTCCGATTTTATATCTACATTTGAGTGAGGTGGAAGGGGTGATGTGGCATTAATCAACACAAGACAAGTAGTAGGGGGTAAGAGCCACAGACGAATTTTTTTTTGGGGAGAAAATTCGTCTGTGGATCTTGGGGGGTTTCAGGTAATTTAGAAATTCGTCTGTGGATCTTGGGGGTTTCAGGTAATTTAGAAATTCGTGTGTGGATCTTCGGGGTTTTCAGGCAAATTTGGGGAGTCACAGATTTGGAAGTAAGGAATTCTTATGAGAAAAATAATTTCTGAGATTTTAGAAGTTTGTTAAGGTTTCTTATGATGAAAATAAGTAGGAAAATCTTAATGAAAAGTTTTAGAAAAAATCGAGTTTATGAGCCAGGGTTTTCAGGAGAACTCTACGGACATATTTTGCCTGTTTTCAACTTCTGAAAAAGTTACCTGTGTGAGCCATGGTTTTCAGGTCCAAAGGGAAAAAATCCCCTGTGAGGGCCAGGGTTTTCAGGTAAATTTAGAATATGTTTATGACCAAATTTTGTAAAAAAGACCATTTTCAGAGAATATTGTCTTAGATGTTTTGTTAAGGAAAACAGACAACTTAGCCATAACATTTAGTTTTATATCCATTTACAGCTATTTCACCTGTAAAGACCAAAATTGAACAGAGACCAATTATAGACAGAATTTTTGTCAGAGAGCATTTTATACCTAAAAATGAATAGAGTCTACTTTGAGAGCAAAATTAGTTAGAGACAGTTTTAAGCTCAAATTTTATCAGAGTCCAATTATCAACAGAAAATTCGCCAGAGTCCACTTTGTGAGCAAAATTAGTCAGAGACAGTTTTAAGCTCAAATTTCATCAGAGTCCAATTATCAACAGAAATTCGCCAGAGTCTACTTTGAGAGCAAAATTAGTTAGAGACAGTTTTAAGCTCAAGTTTCATCGGAGTCCAATTATCAACAGAAATTCGTCAGAGTCTACTTTGAGAGCAAAATTAGTCAGAGACAGTTTTAAGCTCAAATTTCATCAGAGTCCTGTAATCTGGGAAAATTTGACAGAGTCCATTTTATACCCAATTTTCGTCAGAGTCCCCTTTGCTAGCAAAATTAGTCAGAGACAGTTTTAAGCTCAAATTTCATCAGAGTCCAATTATCAACAGAAATTCGCCAGAGTCTACTTTGAGAGCAAAATTAGCCAGAGACAGTTTTAAGCTCAAATTTCATCAGTGTCCTGTAATCTGTGAAAATTCATCAGAGTCCAGTTCATGATCGAAATTAATCAGAGTCCAATTAAAGACCCAAATTTGACAGAGACCACATTTTCGCTACTAGCAGTCCAATCCCCCTGAAATTTTAAACAGTCATATTTCAAACGTAGTAATTAAGATCAAGTCAGTTACCGAACTCTAGCTCTTGTCCTCTGTCCAAGTTCACTCCTGTAAATTCACTACTATCTGTAAAAAATCCTCTGGAGATTTAAACACCCAACTACATTTTCAGACATAGTAAATAAAAACCAGTTCAGTTATCAAGTTTCAACTCTTGTCCCCCAGCTTAGTTCATTTTGTACAAGTTCTTTATTTTCCAACTAAATCACCCTGAGATTTAAGATCACCTTATTTCTAACGTAGTAAAATTAATCTGGACATTAGCCAAGCTCCATTTCCTCAGTCTTAGATCATCGAACATAATTTTATCCGATCAAGTCCCTCTCCAGCCTATCTGTTTATCAGAGTAACCACCTTACAATTCTCATCCCCAACGTATCCAAACCTTCAATAATCATACTGTATTTGCATATTTTCTCTATATTCAGCTGTGTTCTTCACATTTTTTTCCATGTTTTCTGTGTTCATTCCATGTTCTACAAATGTTCACAGCATGCTCAGTTCAGTTTTTTTCACCTGTTTTTCTCATTTTTTCTGTTTTCTACCATTTTCCCCGTATGTTCTCTATGTTCTTTGTCATGTTTTTCATGTACATCATATGTTCTCTGTATAACTTTTATACTCAATATTCATGTTCTCAATGTTCTTAGCTTGTTCTTCACATGTTCAGTGTTCATTCTTTGTATTCCCTATGTTCCTTATCATGTCTTCATATTCTCTATAAGTTCATATTCCCTGCATGTTCACTCCATTCATCAACTTTTTCTTACATGTTTTCTGTGTTCACCGTATGTTCACTGTGTTCATTCCCCTACATAACCTCAATTTTTTTATGTTCTTTGTTTCTTTAAACCAATTTGTTTTCTTCCATTCACTAACTAGTTCTTTGCCAAATATTATACAGCAATACAGTTCCCTCAACAATTTTAGTCACCCAGTTTTATTTTCAAAACTATGTCAAAGTAATTCTCGTTGTCAACTTAATAGTTCTACCAACCCCGTTCTTAAACAAATCTACACTCTAATCAGTTCCAAATTTACAAAGACAAACCTTTCTTGTAACTTCTTAACTAAAAATCTTTCACCAATCAACTAAAACATAGTCACTTTCCTCATTTCTCAACTAAACTTATTATCCAATCAACCAAAAAATAGTCAGGAATAATCTCATTCAACACCGTTCTTAACTAAAACAACCTTTCTCTTAGCTAAAAATTGTCAAAGGAATCTTTCCAGCACTGTTCATAACTAAACTTATTCCCTAGTCATCAGAAAATAACCGTGTTCTTCATGTTTCATTGGCATTTCATAACTAAAATTATCCATCAATCAACAGAAAAAGTCATATTCATCATTGTTCCTAACTAAAATTATGTTTTCGTCAAGTAAGAAAATATAGTCAAAGATATCTATCATCGTCGTTCTTAGCTGACATTTATACTTTGTGGAGCACTAAAATAGTCACTGTCGTCATATTTTTTTCTTGTCTTTCCTCAACTAAAATAGTCAAATGTAACTTTTTCAACACTTTCGTAACTAAAATTATATGTCGCTAAGTAAGAAAAATAGTCAAATGTAACTTTTTTCAGCACTTTCGTAAAAATTATATGTCATTAAGTAAGAAAAATAGTCAAAGGTGCTCTCCGTAACACCAAAGTTACTCTTCGGGTTTACAAAAGACACTCTCAAACACTCAAAAATTTACTCGCATCCTCAAAGTTATTCTCAGAGTCATCAAAAAGTTAATCTCAGTCATCAAAATGCTATTCTCTAAGTAACCTTTCGTTCATCACAGAATCTTTCTAAGACATCTTCGTTCATTAAGTTAATCTCAGAGGCATAAAAGTTTTTCTCAGAGCTATCAAACTTATTCTCGATGCCATCAAAAGTATTTTCTCGTTCATCAAAGTTAATCTCAGAGTTAACAAAGGTAATCTCTAACTCACTTTCGTTCAACATATTAATTCTCTAAGACAACAAAGGTATTCTCTAAGACAACAAAGTTATTCTAAGAGCTATCAAACTTGTTCTCAAAGTCATCAAAGTTATTCTGTAACTCACTTTTGTTCATTAAAGTTAATTTCTATGTTATAAAAGTTATTCTCAGAGACATCTAAAGTTAATCTTGCTCATCAAAGTTGTTCTCTAAGACATAAAAGTTATTCTCAGAGACATCTAAAGTTAATCTTGCTCATCAAAGTTGTTCTCAGAGTCATCAAAAGTTATTCTCAGAGTCATCAAAAGTTGTTCTCTAAGACATCAATGTTGCTATCTAAGACATCAAAGATGTTCTCTAAATCATAAAAGTTAATCGTTAAGTCATCTTCGTTCATTAGAGAAACTTTCCAATCCATATTCGTTGACCAAAGTTATTCTCAGAGTCATCAAAGTGATCTCTAATTCACCTTCGTTCTCCAAAAGTTGTTCTCTAAGACACCTTCGTTCATCAAAGAAACTCTCCTTCTTCCATCATGTTATTCTTTAAGACATCTTCAGTCATAAAAATTCTCTCCAAATGTAACTAGTTCAGCTTTTCATACCAAACCTGCACTTCTGTTAAAACATATTTTCTTAGTTGCTTTACCCTAAAACGGTTCTCTGAACTACACTGTTCAAACCTACGTAACCTATCCTCTCCACCCAATGTTACTTAGTTAACGTAACGTTCCTAAACCTAACTTTACCTATCCTAACATAACTTACCTATCTTACCTAACTTTACCTAACTTAACCTGCATAACCTAACTTTACCTATCCTAACATAACTTACCTTACCTTACCTATCTTACCTAACTTTACCTATCTTACCTAACTTACCTACATTACCTAACTTAACTTAACCTGCTTAACCTAAATTACCTACATTATCTAACTTAACCTGCATAACCTAACCTGCTTAACTTAACTTAACTTACCTTACCTATCTTACCTAACTTACCTGACTTAACCTAACTTATCCTGCTTAACCTAACTTACCTACATTTACCTAACTTAACCTGCCTAACCTAACTTTACCTACCCTAACTTAAGTTACCTACAATACCTAACTTATCCTGCATAACCTAACCTGCTTAACTTAACTTACCTTACCTTACCTATCTTACCTAACTTACATAATTTAACCTAACTTACCTTACCTTACCTAACTTAACCTGCTTAACCTAACTTACATAACTTAACCTAACTTAACTTACGTAACTTATCTTACCTATCCTAACCTAACCTAACTTGCTTTACCTAACTTAATCTTACATTCCCAAACTGATGTATCCTAACTTATCTAGTCAAACCAGACATGATCTAACTTACATAAGTATTCCTTCTTGTCTTTTGTGTTTCATCAATCATTGTCTCATATTCATTTACTCATTTCATTAGTTAATTTCTCACATGGTCACTTATGCATTTCAAGTGCTATTTGTTAGAGATTGGATATTTAAGCATTTCAAAGAATTTTTGTTATATATGGGAACTTACTCGTTTCAAGGGCTAATTTCTCAAATGGTCATTTTTGCAGATCAAGGGTTATTTGTTAAAGTTCATCAAGTTGCTCATAAGTTGTATTTATTATGTTTGTTATCATTTATTTTTATTCCCCAACCCATTAACCTAACCTCTTGTAATCGTAGTGTATTTAGTAGATTCTATCATATGTTCTTATTCCCTAACCCTTTAACCTAACCTTTCAGATGTAGTTTATTGTGTTTTTTGACTACGATTACAAGAGGTTAGGTTAATGGGTTGGGGAATAAGAATAAATGATAACAAACATAATAAATACAACTTATGAGCAACTTGATGAACTTTAACAAATAACCCTTGATCTGCAAAAATGACCATTTGAGAAATTAGCCCTTGAAACGAGTAAGTTCCCATATATAACAAAAATTCTTTGAAATGCTTAAATATCCAATCTCTAGCAAATAGCACTTGAAATGCATAAGTGACCATTTGAGAAATTAACTAATGAAATGAGTAAATGAATATGAGACAATGATTGACGAAACACAAAAGACAAGAAGGAATACTTATGTAAGTTAGATCATGTCTGGTTTGACTAGATAAGTTAGGATACATCAGTTTGGGAATGTAAGATTAAGTTAGGTAAAGCAAGTTAGGTTAGGTTAGGATAGGTAAGATAAGTTACGTAAGTTAAGTTAGGTTAAGTTATGTAAGTTAGGGTAAGCAGGTTAAGTTAGGTAAGGTAAGGTAAGTTAGGTTAAATTATGTAAGTTAGGTAAGATAGGTAAGGTAAGGTAACTTAAGTTAAGCAGGTTAGTTTATGCAGGATAAGTTAGGTAATGTAGGTAAGTTAAGTTAGGGTGGGTAAAGTTAGGTTAGGCAGGTTAAGTTAGGTAAATGTAGGTAAGTTAGGTTAAGCAGGATAAGTTAGGTTAAGTCAGGTAAGTTAGGTAAGATAGGTAAGGTAAGGTAAGTTAAGTTAAGTTAAGCCGGTTAGGTTATGCAGGTTAAGTTAGGTAATGTAGGTAAGTTAGATTAAGCAGGTTAAGTTAAGTTAGGTAATGTAGGTAAGTTAGGTAAGATAGGTAAAGTTAGGTAAGATAGGTAAGGTAAGGTAAGTTATGTTAGGATAGGTAAAGTTAGGTTTTGCAGGTTAAGTTAGGTAAAGTTAGGTAAGATAGGTAAGTTATGTTAGGATAGGTAAAGTTAGGTTTAGGAACGTTACGTTAACTAAGTAACATTGGGTGGAGAGGATAGGTTACGTAGGTTTGAACAGTGTAGTTCAGAGAACCGTTTTAGGGTAAAGCAACTAAGAAAATATGTTATAATATATATATATATATATATATATATATATATATATATATATATATATATATATATATATATATATATATATATATATATATATATATATATATATATATATCTGGTTTAATTAAAGAGACCCACACCACTGGTTTAATTAAAGAGACCCACATCCTCGAAGAAGAAAATACATAGTATTCAGAGAAGACCTTGTGGATTTTCACTGAATACCTTAATCTTTTCCTCTCCTACCACCCATATTATTTTTTTTTTATTTGATTTTATTGCAATGTTACATTTTACAGAAAACACACACTTATATAACAATATACCAATCAGTGTTCGAAGACCTCGTCCAGTTCCTCGGAGGTCGGGTGCGTACCCAAGATACAGCACGCATTTCCCCTCTGAACAGCGACACTGAGGCGCTGGAACATAAAACTGGCCGCTCTTGGGTCTCTAGTCTTCCCAATGAGTTCCTCGCCCAGCTCCTTCAGGAACTTAAGTGCACATTTACCTCAGGCGCCCAGAGTCTCAGAGCCTATTGGCACGAACCTGTAACAACGTTCTAGGTCCCTGTACTTGTTAGTTTTCTGGGTCTCCCTGAAGGTGGCCGCCCCGCCTCCCTCAGCTGCGCTGTAAGGTAGATAGGTATCAGCCAATGTGGATGCACACGTGTAGTCCCACACGACCTGTTTACCTTCCCTCCACGGCTGCAGGGTGACTCCATCTGGGCGTTTTTGGCTGTTGTCAGGCCTGCACAACTGAGGTTCCCCTTGTGCTGGGCACCCAGCTGAAGCCAAACTTCTCTTGATGATGTCATTGACTGCTTCATGTCTGGCAATCTTTCCCTGTGTCTTACGACAGATGAAACCATGGCTGCCGTATTGGTCTGCCCGTGCATGGCCGCAAATACACCGGTGCTCGGTGGAGATAGGGGCGGCAAGGCGCAGAGCAACACCAATACTTAGGGTCCGATGGTCCAGGCGGGTGCCCAAGGCGGAATTAGGGACTGCCAACAGGAAGTCCCCGGCATGGGGAGCTTGCACAGCTAGAAGACGCGCTTTGTCCTTCCTGGAAGCTGCCTCCAGCAATGATGTGGCGATGTTCTCCACTATGGGGCTATCCCATTTGGACTATTTGCAGTCATTTGGAAAAGTCGGTCGAGGATGAGAGTTGAGAAGAGTGTCTCACTGACCGGCTCCTTCCGCGAATTTTGGATCATGAATCCCAATGAAGTCTCTTAGGGGTTCCGTTCCGGTAGTATTTCCATAACTAATTCACCTGTTGCACTGGTCGAGGATAAGAATGCCGGCAATGCTAACTGTGTCGCCTTGCGAATACTTATCCCCCCGAGTCTAACTGGGAGCGTTGCTTGGTCCCATTGGTCATCTTGCAGGGAGAGGTTTAACACTTTCACGGTTATTGACCTTAGGAGTGTGTCATATTCTGTTAATTTTGGGCTGTCGAAGGAGGGAGCACACCTTAGGAAATAGGTCAGTCTGGGCAAAGCCAGGCACCTTGTGAGAAGGTACAGAGCATCGTGGGCGTCCAGAGCCCCTATTCTTCCCTCCATCCTCCTCAGGTCGTTCAGCTTTTCTTCGAGGACTACCTCAATGGCGCTCGAGCCCAGAGGTGCCCCTAGCAGCACACTGTCGGTGGGAGCGATCACTTGGGCTCCTGGCAATATGGTTCGCACTGCATCTATGGTTGGTTGGCTAGATGAGATGATTTCACACTTTAATGGGTTTAGGGTGAGTCCTAACTCCTCTCCCTTAGATTTCACCAGCTGTAGATCTTCTAGCAGGGACTCCTGTGCCCCTGCCAGGGTGCCATCGTCCAGGAACCAGATGTTGAGTTCGCTGGTCAACCTGCTTGTGACCTCTTTAACAGCCATGCAAAAAAGAAAAGGGGCAAGTGCGTCTCCCACTCCCACTATATATATATATATATATATATATATATATATATATATATATATATATATATATATGCAATTGACGATCACAAAACACTGATCATTTTATGCGGAAAATCCACAGAGAAATATGAAATGAGGTGAACGTTTCGGCTTTGTTAAAGCCTTTGTCAACACCAGACTGACTCTGGTGTTGACAAAGGCTTTAACAAAGCCGAAACGTTCACCTCATTTCATATTTCTCTGTGGATTTTCCACATATATATATATATATATATATATATATATATATATATATATATATATATATATATATATATATATATATATATATGTATATATATATATATATATATATATATATATATATATATATATATATATATATATATATATATATATATATATATAAATATATATATATATGCAATTGACGATCACAAAACACTGATCATTTTATGCGGAAAATCCACAGAGAAATATGAAATGAGGTGAACGTTTCGGCTTGTTAAAGCCTTTGTCAACACCAGACTGACTCAGGTCATCTGGTGTTGACAAAGGCTTTAACAAGCCGAAACGTTCACATCATTTCATATTTCTCTGTGGATTTTCCGCATATATATATATATATATATATATATATATATATATATATATATATATATATATATATATATATATATATATATATATATATATATATATATATATATATATATATATATATATAAATATATATATATATATATATATATATATATATATATATATATATATATATATATATATATATATATATATATATTGGTAAAACCTACTGGCAGTAGGTTTTCTTTCAAACATGTTTCATTGAATATGACCGCATATTCTGTATTTAATATTTTCTGGTTTAGGGCTTCTATCCCTCTAACTATTTTCTTAGCATCAGGGCTTAATTGAAATAGGAGTTCTCCAAAACTCATTTTCGTACTTTTAAGGTGAAGAAAAGAAGTGATTAACTATAGAGTGTATTACACTTATTTATATAATTTGCACAACGTTTCGAACCTCCATGGTTCATTCTCAAGTGAACAGATCTTACAATACTAGTTGATTTTATACCCGCACTGGGTCAGGTGATAATACAATAAAGGTGAAAACATGGGGGGATACATAAGGGATAAATGAGAGGTGAAACATGGAGGCTGCAGAAGGCTTATTGGCCCATACGAGGCAGCTCCTATCTAAACACAAAGATTAATCCCGTGTAATGTCCAACATAATGGGCCAATTACACTGGATTAATCTTTGTGTTTAGATAGGAGCTGCCTCGTATGGGTCAATAAGCCTTCTGCAGCCTCTATGTTTCACCTCTCATTTATCCCTTATGTATCCCCCCATGTTTTCACCTTTATTGTATTATCACCTGACCCAGTGCGGGTATAAAATCAACTAGTATTATCGTATTATTATTATAGTAGTATCGAAGACTTGATTAGTTGTTTTAATGTTAATCCTCGTGATAAGTAATCTGCAGGATTGTCCTTAGTGGGGACATGTCTGAATTTATATCCAGCAGATAATTCATGAATTTCCCTAACACGATTACTAACGTAGGGAGTTTTATTGTTGTTATTTCTTACCCATTGTAAGACTGCCTCATTGTCTGACCACACGACGATTTCATCAAAGTGGATATTATTGAGTGTCTTGGTCAGGCAATGAGCCAATCTCACTCCCACCAGCAATGCAGTTAACTCCATTTGAGGTAAAGATCTCTTCTTGATTGGAGCAACTCTTGCTTTAGATGTGAGTAAAATTGATTGTGCGCTATTGACTAAATAGGCTACAGCGCCATACGCTTTGCCAGAGGCATTGCAAAAAACGTGCAAATTTGTTTGTAAATTTTGTCCTGAAGCATTACGAGGAAATTTCAAAACACCTAATTGATTGAAATCCGTTGTGAGTATCTGCCATTTATCTTGCAACTCAATTGGCAACAGATCATCCCATCCCATATGTTTCTGCCAGCATTCCTGCATTAGGAATTTTCCCCTTATTAATATAGGACTAAGTAAGCCTAAAGGGTCAAATGGTTGACTTGACATACGAGAGTAATTTTCTCATGGTAAGGGATGAATTATTGGTTTGTACTGACTTGACATTCATCTTGTCAGTACCTGTGTTCCATTCCACACCCAGAACTTTTTATTGATTAGGCACCTGATAACCCGGAAATTCTTTCTCAATTATCTGGTTTAATGATTTATTGTTTGAGGCCCATGATTGTAGTGGCATATTGGCTCCTAATAACTCACGGTTAGCCTCATGGTAGATTTCTACCAATTTGGATTGATCATTTGTAGTTCCCTGCAAATTATCAACATACAAGTTGTCACTGATCTCTGCCTTATAAAGGCTATTTGACTTCCTCAAATGTGTATCTAATGTAGCTTGAAGTAGAAACGGGGAGGAAGTCACTCCGAAAAGCACAGTGGCAAAACGATAAGTTATGACATCACTGTCAGGATCCAGTGGGTCCTTAATCCAGAGAAACTTGGTGTAATTACGATCCTCTTCTTGTAAACCTACTCTAAGGAAAGCTTTACTGATATCAGCAGTATAAGCGAAAATACCAGTACGGAATCGTAATAGTACATCATGTAGCCTTTGTGTTAGGCTAGGTCCCGTTTGGAGACATTCATTCAAGGACACGCTGTTTGGCTTCACTTTGGCACTACAGTTGAAGACAATATGTATTGGTGTTGTCAATGAATCTTTCACCACAGCGTGATGGGGTAAATAGTGACCTATTTTTCGGTCATCATTATCAACAACTTCGATAAATTTACTGTTGAGTTGTTGTTGAATTAATTGATGATACATGTTCAGTTTGTCTGGCTGCTTCTTCAGCCGTATTAATTGAGACTGTAATTGTGAGGCTGCCATGAAATAATTAACTGGAAGTTGTGGATGATTCAACTTCCATGGTAGTCTCACCCAGTATTGTTTATCCTTATAGACAACTGTGTCCAGATATTGCTGGTAAGTCCACATATCATCAGGGCTTGGTTGCTCAGGGACAATACCTAAAGTGTCTAAATCCCATAGACGATGTACAGGTGGATCAGACTCATTATCTTCAGATATTTCTCTGAAATGTAGGGGTGACTGTTCCAAGCCTAGTCACGCCACTATTGTATTGTTAGATTGTTGGTTGGTTGATGCTGGATTTTGTTGGAAAAGCACCGGTCCAGTAAGCAACTTGCCTCCAGCAGATGACAACAAATTCATTCCGTGTTGTCTGGTGCATCCTGTTATAAATTTATAATAATGGTCAGCGCCTATAAGTATGCCAACATCAGTGAGGCAGTCAGAATTTATTTTGTAGTCTGCTAGCCTCATGCGGTTTCGTTTAAGATATTTCGCAGTGCGAGCTAATCCTGTGACCTGCAGGTCTGAAGGAAGTTTGTCTACTACTACCGCTTGTATTGGATTAGTGGAAGATCCGAGTCTCACCAATACCTTAACTACTTGGTATTCACGAGGTCCACTATTAGTCAAGAAACCAGAAATATTCAGTCTCACACTTTTGGCAGGTTTTAATTTTAACTGCTTGACTAATTGTTGTGTGATGAAGGTTTTCTGTGATCCTTGATCAAAGAGACCTCTAGTGTTAACTCTAGATTTCCTGTCAATTAGTTTGAGTTGAGCTGTAGGGAGAGTGGTATTATTGCCTGACTCAGTAGCAAGTACATTTATTTCTTGATGTACCTTGCAATATTGTACTGTGGTAGAATTCATAGAATTCTCCCCAGTTGTCATAGATTGTGTAGAAGTTTTTTTTGTGTAGAAGCATTTGTAGGTGACGTGTTCTTGAGCACAGAACAGACACTTTCTCTCTCTGGCTGAGTTTGTCCCTTTAGTAGACAAATCATTTGTTACATCAGAGGGAGACACAGAATAAATACCTACACTACCACTCCTTTTTCCAGTGGATGGAGAAGTCTTAGGTTTGAATTTATTAGACCTTTTCAAAGCTGATTTGGATTTGACTGAGGTGTTAATATTAGATGGTTTAGACTCAGGTTTAATCTTATCATGAGTCTTCAACCTGTTAACCGTTATTCTCAGTCCCTCGAATATTTGCTCGAGAGTGAGAAACTCGGTTTTATAGTGTGAGCAGATTTCTGCTAAGATATTTCGAGGTAATTTCCTCTGTAAAAGTAACTTGATTGACCATTCTGAGGCTGGTACATCAACTTTAGTACCTAAGGCCTTCACTAGAGACTCTACTTCTAGCCTGAAGCTTTGAAGTGAGTCTGGTCTGTTACTTGGTGCATTCAGATTTAGCAACTGGTAATAAAGGTTAGCTATACTCAACTCCTTGTTGCAATAGTTCAACTTTAGCAGTTTTATAGCTTCCTCATAAATACTCTCAGTGAGAGCTAGGTTATTTATGACCTTTTTAGCTTCCCCTTTGAGAAGACTAATCAGGTATGAGAATTTAGAAATCTTGTCAAGAGAAGATTTCTTATGTATATGAACTTCAAATGAAGTCCAAAAGGTGTCCCAATTTTCTTCATCCAGCCCTGCAAATGTAGGTAAGTCTAAAGTAGGTAGACGAACATCAGGCAATTGATAACTGGATTGAGACATAGTATTATTTGCATTAGATTTAGATTGTGTTACTATATTGGATAGTATGTCAAGTTTATCTTGAGTCTCATCTTCATACTGGGAAATATCTGCTATAATTCGATCCATTTCATCAGGATCAGTTTCAATGGTATTCAGTAGGTCGAGATAAGACTGGCTTGTAGATCTGACTTGATCAAATTTTAGATCAGCTACTCTCACTGATGTTTCTAGTCGAAAGTAATCAATGGGAGTTGCTTTAGACAAGGTATCAGACTTGTTAATTAGTCTAGTTAAATGACCTTTGAGACCAATATAGGTTCTCCTTAATTGTTCAGGAGTAGCCATGGTGGCTTTAAGTTCAAATTTCATGGGACTTGAATAAGAAATTACTAATGAAGCTTGGGTACTTGCTCATTAGTTGACAAGTAATATTGAATATAGCCTAAATTAATGTGGCTAAATTACACTCTGCCTCACTCGAGGTTAAATGTACCTACCTAACAATAAGTAGCTAAGGATTTTGAGCAGTGCTTGAACTTCACCATTAACTTTCGTCCGGCTAGCTCATCTTTATCACCATTAGATAAAATGATGATCATTCAACAGCACTCAAAATGCATACACACAAATAATGAGTACACGAATAATTAATATGGATATACTCTAATCAGAGTTACCCTAAGGTTAAATCCCACCCTTGATAGGGTCAGCACAAGAATGAATAATGTATGTACTACTAACTAGCTCAAGCTTAGTTGTAAGAATTTCTACCTAAGAAACTACAAATTTATTTAGTCTGCGTTTGTGCCAAATTCAGCACAATCACAGCCTAAATTCCTACCTAATAAAGGTTGGTAAAGATTAAATTGTGGTGCAGTAATGTGAATATATCGTTGTGCTGTATTTTTGTTTTTTTTAGATTTTATAGTTTATATAAGTGTGCACTTGCACACACAGGTGAAAATACAATTATGTACAATTAATTTTGGCTTGCTAGCCACAGCCTTTTGTGGTGATTAATTGTGTTGATCAATTTGTCAACTACATGTGACCTAGACTCACCTAACAGGTGTACACCATCTCTTGCCAGGTTTTGCCTGTATGGTCTGGCTGAAAATTGAATATAAGTGGCATCCAATCGTACTTGCTTCCTCAGCCTAAAGTTTATATATCTGGCAGCTCTTTGGTAATATTCTGGACTTACTCCCCAACGATTATTATTGCTCAGTTGGCGAGGTTCCACCAATGTGAACACTACTGAACTGCTAAAGAGTTTAAATGAGGAGATTATTGTTTTAAGGTGATTAATTACCTCAGCTGGGTGTCGAGTAGGATAGATGTCATTACCACCTAAATAAATAATAGTTAGATGGTGAGGCCACTCTAACACAGGTGTTAATGTGGAATTATTATAGAAGTTATGAGCTGTTGCTCCTGGTGACCTGAAGATTCTTACCTCAGTATGAGGTATAGGTCTGAGTGTTGTGGGTAATTGACTGTGTCCCACGAGTGCTACCTTATACATGAGGTATAAGCAGCAAATAAATTGGTGTGAATTAGGCTAACCTATGTGATACACTGCCGGTAGACACAATTAATAAATGTGGTTAGTTTAAACTACTTCACACGGTGATTAGTTATTACTAATTAGTATACATCCGGTTCGATGAGGATCATAATGTGGGATATCTGGGGCTTGACTCAATTATACAATTATTTACATATTTGATTTAATAAACGAAGGACCACCCACTTTTGAGAAAAGAGGGAAAACTAATAAAAAGTGATCATTAGAATAACACTAGAGAACCAGTGTCTATGGATAATTGTTAAAAGGATAATCACTTGAAATAATGAATGGACTGTATGATTAATTAATTAAAGTCAGAGCCTCAAACACCTACATTGGGGGGGGGGTATTGCTAGAACTTCATATACGTCTAGGAACTAGTGTGGTTCGCCACCAGTTTATTGCTGAGTAAATGATATTATAATTCTAAACTACTATAGATTCAAATATGTGAACTCAAATTGTGAATATTAATGATTATTAAATTACTGAGCAACAGTCAAAGTAAACACATGAATTACCAATCATCATTTCTGGTAATAATCTATTCAATATAATGATCCTACAAAATTATATTAGAATCAAATCAGGTGAATTAAATTTGTACGAAAAAAGGTCTTAGCTTTAAGACGATTTCTATAACATCGTTTCGTCATTCGTCCTCACGTTCACAGGATCTCCACATGGAAGGAACTAGAGGTGAATAACGCGAATGAGGAGTAACGACTCGATGACTCCTCACATACACGCTGAAAATTAAAGTAGATTAAGTAGCATTCAAATAGGCTACGTTTAAGCTCAATATTCAGGAAACGGAAGAAATGCCGATTTGGTACTAACGTGGATATTGGGTCTTCTCACTATATAACGACAGACTACTCACAAATATACAATCTTAGATGATGCATCAAGAAAGAAACCTATACTTAACATGAGCGTATTGAATACTGAAGTCTGCCGGTCCCAGACGTTCACTGCTGTGTACGTGAATTTGTGGGTTTTGGCTTTAATTGTAGACGCCTTATTGGCTGGCTGGGCACTATAGAGCACGTGGAAGAATAATTATCAACTATTAGTTGGGTATCAGCGTAATTCTTGCCAATAGCTCCCAATCACCACGTGTCTTGCCACTCTTCACGCCAGGACCCTCCTCTCGCACCAGCTGTCCTCTCCACAAGCTCTCCTACAATGGCGTCGCCGCCTCCCTCAACCCGGCTCTCGCATTCACCACAGAAATTATTAATCCACGAATAATTCTTTTCCGCGCGATTATGGATGAAATACGTTAATGAGGACTGGGTTGCAATTATAGGGATTTAAATATTATCATATTCTCGTTTTATGGTGTTAAATGAGAAATGGAGAAGATTTTATCTCTCTCCATGACATTCGTGCGTGACAGAAGGAAATGTTACTACAGAACAATTTAGTAAATAACTCTCGATTTGAGATTATTGGGAGTTATATTATCCGTAAATAATTATTACATGGAATACTGATAATTTTAGAGAACCACATTCAATTCTCTATCCCATTAGTAATAAATGTGTCTAACTAGACATTATCTGACGCAATGTTGCTGCTCTATTTCGTGAGAATTCTAGCATTAATACGCAGATGCAATTGTTACTTTATGTTGACACTACCGTTAGTAAATTTAGTAACTACTGTAGTTAGTATATAATAATAATGATTTATTATAATACAATAGTAGTTTATTAGTGTTAGAAATTTCCAACAGCATCCCTCCACACGCTCCACACTGCACACGCTACTGTGGAGGGTAGCACCACAACCCAGCTCATTTGCTGAAATGCTTAAAAGAGCCCTGAAGCTAGGTCTGTAGTTAAGGAAGTTGGCATGGAAGTGGCTTCCTCTCAGGAAGCAGCTAGATGTACTATCTGGCTGATAGAGAGAAAAAGAGCAGTAGTAGTAGCAGGCATTAAAGAGCAAACAGGGACAAGCCCAAAGGAGCGGAGAGACAAGGACAAAAACGCAGTTACCGAGATCCTTAAGGAGGTAAGGATGGAGGGGAACTGAACAAAATGTTGAAAAGGTTTTCAGGCTTGGAAAGTACAACAAGGACAGAAACCGAATGATAACGGTGGCATTCATGAGCGAAATCACGAAGGAGGAACTGTTAGCAAGGAAGATCGGTCTAGCAAATGTTCCAAACTTCAAAAAAGTATTCCTGCAGAGGGATATGACAAGGGAAGAAAGAATACAGGCTGCAGACACGAGGAAGGAGCGCAGGGAGAGAGAAAAGACTCAGAGTACCACAACCCCGAACTCTACAATCCCAGAGGAAAGTGGGGAACCCTCCTCAAACAATGCAACAGCCACAGGGAGTGGGGGACCACCCCCACATTCTACCCAACAGACATTCAACCTGCCCCATCCCCTGTCAGCTCCCCACTAAGTACCCACCTAGGTCACCATCCTCCCACCCACCCTCCCTCCTCCCAATCACCCCCCTCCTCCCACTCACCCCTCTCCCCAGGACCTCCTTTCTCCCCCATCCCCCAAGCCCTCCCTTCTCCCACATGCCTTCCCGTCTCTCCCACCCCCAAGCCATCCGTTCTCCCCCACCCCACCTAAGTCTTCCCTCTCCACCACTCCCCTAAACCCGCCCCTCTTCCTCACCCACCTCAGGCCATCCATTTTCCCCCACGCCTACCCCCCCCCCCCATCTCTCCTATCCCCCAAAGCCTCTCCTCCCTCAACCCTCCCTCCCCCCCCCAACCCTCCCCCCACTCCCACTCACTCTCCCCCCCTACCCTCCCCCTCTCACCCACCCCCCTATCCTCCCCTTCTCCCCCCCCCCAAGCCCTCCCTCCTCCACCAGTCTCCCCGTGCTAGATCCCCCCAGCTCCCACTCACCCCAGATCCCAAAGGTCCCCCCAGAGGAGAAGCAGATGAGAGTCAGTTTCAAGGTGATGTAATCGAACCTAGATGGGATAACAAGCAAGGCAAGTAAACTAAGGGAAAGAGCACAAGAAGTGAACCCAGATGTAATCGGACTCACTGAAACCAAACTCTCTGGAATCATAACAAATGGCGTGTTTCCCCAGGAGTACACAGTAATAAGGAAAGAGAGGGAAGGTAGGGGAGGAGGCGGAGTGGCCCTGCTCATAAGAAAGGAATGGAATTTTAAGGAGATGGCTATCCCGGGCTGCGAGGGGTTCAGAGACTACATAGCAGGCACCATCACAATGGAAGGACCAAGAATAGTAGTAGCAGTATTATAAACCCTCCACCAAATGACAGAAGACCCAGTCAAGAGTACGAAAACAACAACATGGCAGTTAACACTTTATTTGAGAAGGAAGTGTTATGATCTCAGCCTACAGGAGAAACGAGTCTCCCCCTTGAGAGTTATTCAGCAAGCCTGACCTAACCAAAAAGTCTAGGATATATAGAGGCGATAACACAGATGTAAAATAGCTGGTTGGATATGATGAACAATTTAAGATTATGGGCAGTAAATAAGGAAATAGATAAATGACTGGCTAGGAGATGTGGACATTTTGCTGGAGGCGTGAGGCTCGTTTCTGGAGGGCTTTGACCTCACTTGAGGCCAGACATCGCAGGGGGAAAGCCGCGCTCCGTTGAGCTCCCGTCAGAAAGGAATCCCTAGTGATATATGTCCAAGAGAAGAGAAGTATGCAGTCGTGCCAGCTGTAGAATCGAGCTGGGAACGTTGTGGTCTCAAGCCCTGATCAACGAGGAGAGTATTAAACCGCCCAGAGACATTTTCGTGGGCTGTGTGGAGCTCCCTGACCGGACGCCGTCAGAGGGATAGCGCCCTCGACTAGACAATCTGTGGTAAGCACGATATACGCCAGTTCATAGTGATTGCTTGTAGTTGGTCGTGTGCCCAGCGACAGTAGCAATGTTTATTGATAAGTTAGACATGTTTTGATGAGGCAGAAAGCCTGAAATAAGAGAGTGGAGAGGGAGGAACACGGAGCGACACCCGTATCCTCTGAGCGCTGGCAGGCAACTGAGGGAGCCCGGCTCCTGACGGCGGAGGACCCTCCCAGTGTGACTCACACCCGCCAGGCGAAGTGGAGCATGGACCAGCCCAACGAGGGAGTCCACTCTCACAGTATGTAGAGGACAGATAGAGGTTGGAGGCAAACATATTGTGTGATTATTTTTGTTTATGTGTTAAAGGGGAAACATTTTTATTGGAGTGTCGATGGGTTGCAGGTTTGTCTTTGAGGAAGAAGTTGCTGAGAACTTCGAAGCCAGCACAGAGGGAGTAGTTGATGAGACTCCAAGGTAGTGGAGGCGAGAACCTCGAGCTGTGAGGAGCAGTGAAGAGGAGTGTCACATGCTTCTGTAGAGGTAGTGAAGCACCATAGTTGCTCGAGGAAACTTCATGACAGCAGCCTGGAGGAGCTGCAGAGGATCCGGGTAGTGAAGCCCGGAAGAACCTGAAGATATCAGGGTAGTGAACTTCCAGAGGTGGAAGGGAAGTTCTGGTGGATTACTTGTAGGGAGTTGATAGTGTTTGGTTGTCATAAGCGTGCAAGACGCAGTGAGAGGTGGGTGATTGTTTGCATTCTTATGTCAAGGAGTGTTTGATACTGAAGTTTAGAGTTACAGTCGTAGGCTGGATTACCTACAGTCCTATCTAGGACTGATAGGGTGATCGATTGATCATTGCGGTGTATCAAGGAACATTTATGCTATGCTGATATTGCATTCACATGCTGATTTTCATTGTACACATTTATATATATATATATAAATATATATATATATATATATATATATATATATATATATATATATATATATATATATATATATATATATATATATATATATATATATATGCAAACAAGCCTGAATGGTCCCCAGGACTATATACAACTGAAAACTCACACCCCAGAAGTGACTCGAACCCATACTCCCACAACTGGTATGTACAGGGACGCCTTAATCCGCTTGACCATCACGACCGGACAAAAAGGAAGTGATAGCCGAGGCTATATGAACCACTTCCCCGCCGGCACTCGGATGGTAATCTTGGGCATAGCATTTTATCAAATCACCTCATTCTTTGGGGCACACGTGAGGAACACAAATGCAAACAAGCCTGAATGGTCCCCAGGACTATATACAACTGAAAACTCACACCCCAGAAGTGACTCGAACCCATACTCCCACAACTGGTATGTACAGGGACGCCTTAATCCGCTTGACCATCACGACCGGACAAAAGGAAGTGATAGCCGAGGCTATATGAACCACTTCCCCGCCGGCACTCGGATGGTAATCTTGGGCATAGCATTTTATCAAATCACCTCATTCTTTGGGGCACACGTGAGGAACACAAATGCAAACAAGCCTGAATGGTCCCCAGGACTATATACTATCACTTCCTTTTTGTCCGGTCGTGATGGTCAAGCGGATTAAGGCGTCCCTGTACATACCAGTTGTGGGAGTATGGGTTCGAGTCACTTCTGGGGTGTGAGTTTTCAGTTGTATATAGTCCTGGGGACCATTCAGGCTTGTTTGCATTTGTGTTCCTCACGTGTGCCCCAAAGAATGAGGTGATTTGATAAAATGCTATGCCCAAGATTACCATCCGAGTGCCGGCGGGGAAGTGGTTCATATAGCCTCGGCTATCACTTCCTTTTTGTCCGGTCGTGATGGTCAAGCGGATTAAGGCGTCCCTGTACATACCAGTTGTGGGAGTATGGGTTCGAGTCACTTCTGGGGTGTGAGTTTTCAGTTATATATATATATATATATATATATATATATATATATATATATATATATATATATATTTCTCTTGTTCATAGTGCAACAGTGTATGTAGACTTGATCTACTTGAGGAGGTTGATAGTATCAGGTGGTGAATCAGAAGATAGGATACCACTTGGTAAACTGATAATAGAGTTCTGATGGTGTTGGAAAGCAACCTGATTGTAATAGTATAGAGTATAGGATTCATTATTATTATATGTGTATATGTATTGTGTATGTGCTCTGTCCAGTAAATGTATTCAAATTTGCTGGTATTTGACCTTGTCCTAGTGAGGCTTCCCAGGAAATAGTAAAGGAAAAGAGAGAGAGAGAGAAAGAACCAAGAACCACTGCTGTGGACAGGGTAGGACGAAAACTAGTAAGTTAAAGGGGATTAAGGAGATCATATCACATAAGGAGAGAGTGGGGAGTCACAGCGGCTCGAGTGGGTGTGTGCATGTGACAACGAGGCTAAGTGTTGAGCCACATCCCCTAAACGTGTGATGTTGAGTCCCTCTCCAAGAACCAGAAGCGCCTAGTGTGATCTCCTAGCGAGGTATAAGCACTCTACCGAGTTGTGAGTTGGGTTGTCTGCAAAGGAGGAACAACACGACAACACCACCAACACACAATCTATAATAGCAGCCTCTGCTGCGTGTAGAAATAGATCCCACCTGCTCATCATGAGCGACTTCAATCACGGAAGGATTGACTGGGAGAACAAGGAACCGCATGGAGGCGAGGATACGTGGAGAGCCAAACTATTGGAGGTGGCGACTAGAACTTTTTTATCACAGCATGTCAGAGAACCCACAAGGGTGAGAGGCAATGACAAACCAGCGAGACTCGATCTAGTCTTCACTCTGAACGACTCCGACATAAGAGAAATCGGTTTTGAGGACCCAGTAGGAATGAGCGACCACAGTGTACTGGTATTTGAGTACCTGATTAAAGAAGGGTTATTGAACTAGAGGAGGGATACCGAAACCAAAAGGTTAACATACCGAAAGGGAAACTATGAGGCGATAAGAAAATTCCTAACAGATATAGCATGGGAAACAGAGGTCAGGGGAATGACGGCCCAAGATATGATGGATTACATCACGCAGAAGTGCAAGGACGCAGCAAGCAAGTTTGTCCCAGTCCAAAAGGAAAACAGAGAATTGAAGATGTAGGCTAGCTAAGCAGCAAAGTAAAAGGGCATGGAGAAACTATAGGAATAACATTACACTGGAGAGCAGAGAAAGATACCAGAATGTCAGGATGAGAAGAGAGGCAGAAAGACAATACGAAAAGGACATCGCAAGCAAGGCAAAGACTCAGCCTAAATTGATGCATAGCCACATCAGGAGAAAAACAACAGTAAATGAACAGGTAATGAAACTAAGGATAGGAGCAGAAGGATTCACTACAAATGACAAGGAAGTGTGTGAGGAATTGAATAAGAAATTCCAGGAGGTCTTCACCTTAGAGCAAGGAGAAATTCCAGAGATAAGAGAGGGAACAGCTAACCAGGAATCACTGGAAGAGTTTGAGATTACCAGCCGGGAAGTAAGGAAGTGTTTACTAGAGTTGGATGTGACAAAGGCTATAGGCCCGGATGGAATCTCCCCTTGGATACTAAAGGAAGGAACAAGAGAACTGTGCCTAACACTCTCCATAGTATATAACAAATCACTGGCAACAGGGGAACTGCCAGATATTTGGAAAACAGCTAACATAGTCCCGATATACAAGAGAGGAGATAGACAGGAGGCACTGAACTACAGGCCAGTGTCCCTAACCTACATACCATGCCAGCTGATGGAGAAGATTGTGCGAAAAAAGCTAGTGGAGCATCTGGAGCGAAGGAACTTTGTAACACAGCATCAACATGGGTTCAGGGATGACAGGTCCTGCCTCACAGGGTTACTTGAATTCTACGACCAGGCAACAAAAATATGGCAAGAATGAGAAGGGGTGGGGGGCAGACTGCATATTTTTGGATTGTCAGAAAGCCTTTGATACAGTGCCACAAAAGAGGCTAGTGAGAAAGCTGTAGATGCAGGCTGGAGTGAAAGGGAAGGTACTCCATTGGATAAAGGAGTAACAGGTGACAACGAGTCTGTGTGAGGGGTGAGGTCTCAGATTGGCGAGACGTTACAAGTGGAGTCCCGCAGGGATCAGTCCCTAGACTTATACTGTTTCTGGTATATGTAAATGATCTCTCAGAGGGTATAGATTCGTTCCTCTCAATGTTTGCCGATGATACAAAAATTATGAGGAGGATTGAAACAGAGGATGATAGTAGGAGGCTACAAGATGACCTAGATAGACTGAGTGAATGGTCCAACAAATGGCTGTTGAAGTTCAACCCGAGTATATGCAAAGTAATGAAACTAGGAAGTGGAAACAGGAGGCCAGACACAGGATACAGAATAGGAGATGAAGTACTTAATGAAATAGAGAGAAAGAAAGATCTAGGAGTTGATATCACACCAAACCTGTCTCCTGAAGCCCACAAAAAATGAATAACGTCTGCGGCATATGTGAGGCTGGCTAACATCAGAACAGCATTCAGGAACCTGTGTAAGGAATCATTCAGAATCTTGTACACCACATATGTAAGACCAATCCTGGAGTATGCGGCCCCAGCATGGAGCCCGCACCTTGTCAAGCACAGGATGAAGCTGGAAAAAGTCCAAAGGTATGCTACTAGACTAGTCCCAGAACTAAGAGGCATGAGTTATGAGGAAAGGCTGTGGGAAATGCCCCTTTCGACATTGGAAGACAGAAGATTAAGAGGGGACATGATCACAACCTAAAAATCCTCAGGGGAATCGACCGGGTAAACAAGGATAAACTATTCAACACTGGTGGGACGCGAACAAGGGGACACAGGTGGAAACTGAGTACCCACATGAACCACAGGGACGTAAGAAGGAACTTTTTCAGTGTCACAGTAGTTAACAGATGGAATGCATTAGGCAGTGATGTGGTGGAGGCTGACTCCATACACAGTTTTAAATGTAGATATGATAGAGCCCAGTAGGCTCAGGAACATGTACACCAGTTGATTGACAGTTGAGAGGAGGGACCAAAGAGCCAAAGCTCAACCCCCACAAGCACAAATAGGTGAGTACACACACACACACACACACACACATAAACCCAGACATAATAGCACTCATAGAAACAAAGCTAACGAAAACCCTAACAAACGTAGTGTTTCCACAGGGCTACTATGTAGTGAGGAAAGAGAGAGAAGAGAGAGGAGGAGGTGGTGTAGCTTTGCTATAAGAGAAGGTTGGAGATTTGAAGAGATGGTAATTCAGGACTGTGAAGGTTTCAGTGACTACATAGCAGGAAACATAGCAAATGGAAGACAGAAAATTATAGTAGTAGTCATATATAACCCCCCACCGAACGACAGAAGACCCTGACAGGAATATGATAGAAACAACTTGGTCACTATCAATATAATAGAGAGAACAGCTTCTGTGGCTAGCAGAAACGGATCCAGACTACTAATCATGAGAAACTTCAACCATGGTAAGATAGATTGTGGGAACAGAGCCAAACATGGAGGACCAGACACATGGAGAGCTAAGCTGCTGGATGTGGTAACAAGAAACTTTCTAAGTTAACACGTCAAGGGACTGACAAGAATGAGAGGAGGGGATGAACCAGCCTTGCTTGATCTGATATTTACCCTAATGAGTCGGATATAAGGGAAGTTAAGTTGGAAGCCCCCTTGGGAATGAGTGATCATAGTGTATTGAGCTTTGAGTACCTGGTTGAGCTAGGAATTATCACCCCCAAAAAAGAACTGGGAAACAAAGGCCTTGCGTACCGAAAGGGAAACTATGAGGAGATGAATAAATTCCTATGGGATATACATTGGGACACAGAACTCAGAACCAAGTCCGTACAAGACATGATGGACTATGTCACCCAAAATTGTCAGGAGGCTCTCAGCAGGTTTTTCCCAGCCCGACAGGAAAAAACAGAGCAGCAAAAGAATAATCCGTGGTTTAATAGGGAATGTATGAAAGCAAAGGAGCTGAACAAAAGGACACGGAGTAACTTCCGTAATAACAGAACACCAGAAAGTAGAGAGAGATACCAGAGAACCAGGAACGAGTATGTTAGTGTGAGAGGAGCAGCTGAGAAAAGGTATGAAAATGATATAGCTAAAGAAGCCAAGACCGAACCGAACTTACTACACAGTCACATCAGGAGGAATACAACAATGAAGGAACAGGTGATGAAACTTAGGGTGGGCGAGGTCAGGTACACAGAGAATGTCAAAGAAGTGTGTGAAGAACTAAACAAAAGGTTTCAGGAGGTCTTTACAATAGAACAGGGAGAAGTCACGGCGCTAGGAGAGGTGGCAGCAAACCAGGTGACCTTGGAAAGGTTCTAAATTACAAGAGATGAGGTCAAGAAGCACCTATTGGAGCTGGATGTGAGAAAAGTTGTTGGGCATGACAAAATCTCACCATGGGTATTGAAAGAGTGTGCAGGAGCACTTTGCTTGCCGCTCTCCATAGTGTATAGTAGGTCACTGGAAACGGGAGACCTACCAGAAATATGGAAGACTGCTAATGTAATACCAATATACAAAAAGGGTGACAGACAAGAGGCACTGAACTACAGGCCAGTGTCCTTAACTTGAATACCATGCAAGGTGATGGAGAAGATTGTGAGAAAAAGCCTAGTAACACATCTGGAGAGAAGAGACTTCGTGACAACCCATCAACATGGGTTCAGGAAGGGTAAATCTTGCCTTACAGGCTAGATAGAATTCTACGATCAGGTGTCAAAGATTAAGCAAGAAAGAGAAGGGTGGGCGGACTGCAATTTTTTGGACTGTTGGAAAGCCTTTGACACAGTGTTACGGCCCTATTGGGACGCAACTGGGGTTCTTCTCTGATGTTATTAGAGTTTGGGTATCCGGCCCCAAGTTAGTAGTGGCTTTCAAGGGGTGTGTTCCGTAACGCAAGTAAATTAAAGGGCAAGGGATACAAATACCCAAAATTAAATATATATTGCTACCACCACCATAAATAAATATATCACAGTCACTCGCTGGGGCTATAACTACACTTATATACAATACGTTGTCTTCCTCCGAAGACACAGGATGCTCTACGGTGCTCAAGATGAGTAGCCCTGGTTCTCTTCTCGTGGCCTCACGATGAATCCTTTGATTCTCTAGGCGAATCTACCCTGGCCACAGGCCAGCCAAATCACAGTCCCACTGGGTGCACCGTCGTGGAGGCCTTCAACCACAAATCCAGCCTGTAGCTGGCAGGTTCCAATCAGCTCCGCTGCGTAGGCCACTCCACGACCGTTACTAGGGTGGCGAGCCCTAGGCAGGAGCCTCGTGTGATTCCAAAAATCACTCTCCTCTCTCTGCACCACAGTGGCCAGTCTCTCTCACCAGCCAGCCCCCAGATAAGACGATTCCTGGTACTGCCACGTCACAGGCAGGCTAGCACACTCAACAGTGTCCGTTCGGGGGTGACTCACAGCTTCTGCAGCAAACACATGGAGAGACTTAGGCTGCCTTGGGTAGACTGCCACACCGTCCAATACAGCAGTCCCAGGTCGACTCTCTAATCAGACACGTCATTAGTACTGATGACACTCTAGGGCATCTCACTCACAGGCTTAGACACAAACGTCCACCTATCCACTCCATAGATGGCGTTGCTGTCTAAGCGCCACCTCACCAGAGGTCAGCAGCGGCTATGTCATGAGCTGATCAAGACGGGAAACCAGCCCCTGTAGCCGGTATATCTCGTCCTCACTAGATGGCGCTGTCCATTTGGAGGGGGTTTCGGGAGCTGACCCACAGATGGTGTTGTCGTCACCGCTCCGTGCTACGACGCTGGGCTCGGGTCCGTAACACACAGTACCCCATAAAAGGTTGATGCATAAGCTGGAGAAACAGGCAGGAGTAACTGGTAGGGCGCTCCAGTGGATAAGGGAGTACCTAAGCAATAGGAAGCAGAGAGTTACAGTGAGGGGTGAGACCTCAGATTGGCGTGAAGTCACCAGTGGAGTCCCACAGGGCTCTGTACTCGGACCTATCCTGTTTCTTATATACGTAAATGATCTCCAAGAGGGTATAGACTCATTCCTCTCAATGTTTGCTGACGACGCCAAAATAATGAGAAGGATTAAGACCGAAGAGAACAACTTGAGGCTTCAAGAAGCCCTGGACTAGCTGCAGGAATGATCGAACAAATGTGCTGTTAGAGTTAAACCCAAGCAAATGTAATGTAATGAAGATAGGGGTAGGAAGCAGGAGGCCAGATACAAGGTATCATTTGGGAGATGAAATACTTCAAGAGTCAGAGAGAGAGAGAGAAAGACCTGGGGGTTGATATCACGCCAGATCTGTTCCCTGAAGCTCATATCAAGAGGATAACATCACCAGCATATGCCAGGTTGGCTAACATAAGAACGGCCTTTAGAAACTTGTCAAAGAAATCTTTCAGAACATTATATATCACATTTGTCAGACCAATCCTGGAGTATGCGGCTCCAGCATGGAGTCCATATCTAGTCAAGCATAAGACTAAACTGGAAAAGGTTCAAAGGTTTGCCACCAGACTAGTACCCGAGCTGAGAGGTATGATCTACGAGAAGAGACTACGGGAATTAAACCTCAATTCGTTGGAAGACAGAAGAGTTAGGGGGACATGATCACCACATTCAAGATTCTCAAGGGAATCGACAGGGATGATAAAGACAGGCTATTTATCACAAGGGGCACACGCAGTAGGGGACACAGGTGGAAACTGAGTGCCCAAATGAGCTACAGAGATATTAGAAAGAACTTTTTTAGTGTCAGAGTGATTAACAAATGGAATGCATTAGGAAGTAATGTGGTGGAGGCTGACTCCATACACAGTTTCATGTGTAGATATGATAGAGTCTAATAGGCTCAGGAACCTGTACACCTGTTGATTGACGGTTGAGAGATGGGACCAAAGAGCCAGAGCTCAACCCCTGCAAGCACAACTAGGTGAGTACACACACACACACACACACACACACACACACACACTGGGGTTTAGGGGCCTCGTAGCCTGGTGGATAGCGCGCAGGACTCGTAATTCTGTGGCGCGAGTTCGATTCCCGCATGAGGCAGAAACAAATGGGCAAAGTTTCTTTTACCCTGAATGCCCCTGTTACCTAGCAGTAAATAGGTACCTGGGAGTTAGTCAGCTGTCACGGGCTGCTTCCTGGGGTGTGTGTTTGTGTGTGGTATGGGAGAAAAAGTAGTTAGTAAACAGCTGATTGACAGTTGAGAGGCGGGCCGAAAGAGCAAAGCTCAACCCCCGCAAACACAACAAGGTGAATACAACAAGGTGAATACACACACACACACACACACACACAAGGAAACGAGGAGCTTAAAATTGTGACCAAAGGACAAGAGGTCCGGGAAAGAAGACTTGATTACAGAAAAGGGGACTACAGAAGGATAAGGGACTACCTGGGAGAAGTGCAGTGGGAGGAAGAACTTAGAGGAAAAACAGTGCAAGGTATGATGAACCAAGTCATATTGAAATGCAAGGAGGCTGAAGAGAGGTTTATTCCAACAATAAAGGAGAAAAGCAGGAGGGAATATAATAACCCATGGTTTAATAGACAGTGTCAGGAAGCAAAGGTGAAAAGCAGGAGGGAGTGGAGGAAGTACAGAAGACAAAGGACAGAGGAAAACATGATTAGATGTAATAGAGCTAGGAATGATTACATTAACATAAGACGAGTGTCGGAAAGAAATTATGAGAATGATATTGCAGTCAAAGCGAAAAAGCAACCTAAATTACTACATAGAAGAAGTAAATAAATTACTACATAAGAAGGAAGATGTCGGTAAATGACCAAGTGACAAGACTGAGGAAAACAGAAGGGGCATATACAGAAAGCGACAAGGAAATCTGCGAGGTACTGAATGCAAATTTCCATGGAGTGTTCACAACCGAGCCTGAGCAGCTCCCATTGTTAGAAGCGGAGCTTTTCCATATTTATCTATGGTATGTCCATAGAGCTTGCAATACCTACAACACAACTGAGAGCTCGTCTGATCGGTACTCTGTTATAACTATACCAAGACTTCTTACTGGAAGGTGTGTCAGGTGTTAACCGGTGTATAAGACTGTAGGTGTCAGCCGACTTCGCACATCGATGAGGTCGGTTTCCTCTTTGTCTGCTAAATATAAACGGATGGAAGGGGAAACACGTCTAAAGAATTCCTCAGCTAGCATGAGGTTGTCGAGTTCTGAAAATGTAGAGACATGTGCTGCTTCCAGCCATTTCATGAAATATCTTTTCTTAGTATTGTCAAATTCTAAATAGGTGGTGGTACTTGTTTTTAGATAATCACGGAATTTTCGTCTGTAGCTTTCGGTGGAGAGAAGGTAGGAGTCTAAAATTGCTTGCTTTAGGGTCTGGCAGTCATTCTCAGACGCTAAGGTACTGAGAGTAACTGCAGCTCTACCTGTGAGATGCAATCTGAGAATTGTAGACCATTGATCTTCACGCCAGCTAAGTTTTTTAGCTAGGGCCTCAAAAGTAGTAAAAAACACATCTATCTCTGTCTCAACGAGTGGTGGCATTAACTTACTTGCCTGGGAGACATTGAAGCTTACTGGAAGACTGGCTGTAGCTTGTTGGCGCTGAGTGTGGTGTGTAGTTTCCAAGTCGAGTTCTTGTCTACGGTATTCTAGAACACTATCAGCTTGCTTCTTATCGTGCTCACGTTGCATCTCCAGGTGACGTTTTCTTGCTTCTAGCTGTTCCCTCTCACGCTCACGTTGTAGGGCAGCCTCGCGTTCTTTTAGGGCCGCCTCGCGTTCCTGTTCTTTCTTTAGGACAGCCTCGCGTTCCTGTTCTTCTTTCTTTGGGGCAGCCTTGCGTTCCTGTTCTTCTTTCTTTAGGACAGCCTTGCGTTCCTGTTCTTCTTTCTTTAGGGCAGCCTCGCGTTCCTGTTCTTCTTTCTTTAGGGCAGCCTCGCGTTCCTGTTCTTCTTTCTTTAGGGCAGCCTCGCGTTCCTGTTCTTCTTTCTTTAGGGCAGCCTTGCGTTCCTGTTCTTCTTTCTTTAGGGCAGCCTCGCGTTCCTGTTCTTCTTTCTTTAGGGCAGCCTCGCGTTCCTGTTCTTCTTTCTTTAGGGCAGCCTCGCGTTCCTTTATCTGGAGAGCTTCTTTCTGTTGTTTTAGAGCTTCTGTTTGTTGTTCACGCTCTACTTTCGCTAGTTCGAGCTTTAACTTCATAGCTGCCAGAGCATGCCGATCTGCAATAGAATAGTTATCGTGAGAATCAGAGTCTATAATTCCTTCATCTAAGAGGTGGTCCAGGATAATGTTGTGCAAGTCACTTTTGTTGGCTCCATGGGGAACATCTAGTTGATACTCATGTGCTAGAATTTGTAATTCTGTTCTCTTGGCATGAATTAAGTTCCCTACTTCACTTGCTGAATCACTACGAACTGCTGAGAGACGAAACATTTTGAGATAGCAAATAAATGTACAGCAAATATACCTGTGATATTATAAGTGTCAGTAACAGGATGACGTGGCAACTGGTAACTATCCTGTGGAAATTCAATCGTTAATGTAAAAAAAAATTAACGTTAATATTAGATGTTAAATAATTATTTAATCAAAATTGCAAAAAAAAATTGTACCCGGTTCTCAATATAAGAGAATAAGGGCAAGAAAATCCTACTAAATAAATGAAACAGATAGTTTCAAAAACAAATGAAACTTTTAATTGTTTCATAAGTGAAAGGGTAGTCCAAGAATGTAGGGATACCTTGCCGGGTCTCTATAGGACAGAAGCAAGGGGTTTCCTACCTAACTAAATGACACTTACAGAATTAGCGTTCTTTGTGATCTGAAAAAGAAAGCCAATTCCCTACCTGAGTAAATATCATAATCTCTGACCGACGTATAGGGGTGCGAGTGTCAACTGGTGACGAGAACTGCTATTGAGGTCCCAACTCAACAGCGTAGTCCGTGCTAGAGGAACTATGGGCCTCTTTATCCTCCTTTGGTCGGATTGCAAAAGATAGGGTACGTGGCCTGAAGACAAACCAAAGTACCAGGGTACCAAAATGATAATCTGTCGTAATTGAGAAATATTCTAGGGACGAAAAAGGTGGACTACACGAGTAATAACACTGAGGGATGAACGACCAATTAAGAGAGTGACTGTGGCCACCAGACACCACGTAATCCACAGTTATCCAACACTCACAATATGTTACCCAAGGAATGCACAAAATACACAGCACCATATAAACATTAAAAGTTATGAAAATATTGAAAAGCAACTGTATCAAAGCCAAGTACACTTACCACAAATTGATGTTCTATTATCAGTACCTGAATGAGGCTCCTAGGACAGGCCCCCATAAAATGTGATGGAAAAAAAATGTAGGTGTTCGGCACTCCTCCCTATGGCTGGTGTCAATGCTAATCACATTTACAAAAAAAAAGTTGACTGCGTAGCTGTTGCCTCCTGTGGTAAAGTAAGGGAAAAACACGCAAAACAAATCATATGGACAATGAAACTTTAATTAACTTGAAAACATATATGAACAAAGATAATCCCTTGGCTATGTGCAGTGTAAATAAACAAGATTACAAAGTCAAAAAATAATATAAAATAAAACAATGGTTACGTTACTCTGCAGTGAACAAGACAAAAAATGAATTAAAAGGTGCTGAGAATATTGGCTGGCTGAACACATCCACTAATACACAGAGATAGGTTTATCAGCTTTGAGAGCACAGAATATCTTAAATCCAATGGCTCGTGCACGCTTAGTCATCGGCTATGCAGATGGCGCTGAAGTCGAGTGCAGATGCCGATTCACCAATGGGACGTGCTGGCTGGAAATGGTGGTTTGGTGATCGACGAAGGTGGAGTGGAGACAGCGAGGAGGGGGAGGTGGAGAGCGAGTGTAGGGTACGTATACGCCTTATAGAAACGTATTCCACTAAATATATATATATATATATATATATATATATATATATATATATATATATATATATATATATATATATATATATATATATATATATATATATATATATATATATATATGTATAGTAAACTTTCTTGTAAACAAAATATGTTTACAAGAAAGACTGCTACTAATATATACTAATACTGGGATGCACCACCCAGCAGCACGAAACCAAGCTTTCATTATAAAATGTCGCCAAGATCTGATTCAAAATCAGATACACAAAAAAGAAGATGAGATCAACAATAGCAAATCACAACTACTACATGCTACAGACCAATGGAGACACACCAACATCGACGAAGACCTCGACATCCTTACAGATCGACATCGCCACAGCACCGATACCAGGATCATCAAGAAACTGACAACATTGTTCGCAGGACCTATGACAATTCCTCGACAAGGGATGGCTACTTAAACCTTGCTGGGTTCAACCTCTCAGAGGATGAAATCACTCTCTTAAATCTGGGTATAAACTGTCTCATTATGTCCAGACCAAGTGAGATGGCCCCGAATGTGTAGTTGGAGACCATATTGGACGACATATTCGACCTCGAGACGCAAATGAAGGTTACCACTAAAGACACCTTACACAGAACTTATTGCAGAAGGAGGAAAGACTCGTGGTATCTACCGAAGCCCCATACTGTCCCCCGAGCTCAAATCGGCAGCTAAGAACCTTCGTGAGAATAAGGAGATAGTCGTCAGGAGCGGTGACAAGTCGACAATATACGTTATTCTTAAACAAAAGGAATATCTGGCAACAATGAACCTCATACTCTGAGACCAAACGAAATTCCAAAGGGTAACGAAGGACACTACGAGCGAATGGAAAACGAAGGTATACAGATTGATTTAAACTATGAACGCCAAGAAATCCGAACTCCACCGGCCAAAGGTTGTCAGAGAATACAAACCTGTTTACGCATATGGGAATGTCAAGACCCACAAACCTGGAAACCCACTTCGGTCAATCCTCAGTCAGATACCAACACCCACATACAGACTGGCTAAGCGACTCTAATGCCTGCTGACTCCTTATGTGCCTTGTGTTTTTAGCCTGAAGTCTCCAAAAGAATTAGTTGACCTACTGCTGGGAGCACGGGCCACAGGAATAACAGCCTCTTTGGATGTGGAGTCGCTGTTTACCAATGTGCCTGTGGACGAAACAAATAGGATTAAGATGGACAGAGTGTATCGTGATCCAGCTTGTACTCCTCTTGACATACCAGCGAGCATACTGAGAAAGTTACTCGAAACCTGCACTAAAGAGGCAACCATCTTGAGCCTGATGGGCATATGTATAAGGAAGTAGATGGGGATGCCAACGGTTCTCCCCTAGGTGTCCAGTTTGCAAACTTCTACATTAGTACCTTAAAGCAGAGGGTCTTAGTTGACATGGACTTGAAACCCGCCATATACTGCAGGTACGTTGATGATATTTTTATGCAGGTACCTGATGTCAGACGTTTGCAGCACCTAAAAGGAGGCATTCGAGCAAAATTCGTGGTTAATTTTCACTTACGAGATGGAGAGTGATGGGATTATCTTCTTGAGATTATCTAGAGGTGATTTCGGGGCTTTTTAGTGTCCCCGCGGCCCGGTCCTCGACCAGGCCTCCACCCCCAGGAAGTAGCCCGTGACAGCTGACTAATACCCAGGTACCTATTTTACTGCTAGGTAACAGGGGCATAGGGGGAAAGAAACTCTGCCCATTGTTTCTTGCCGGCGCCTGGGATCGAACCCAGGACCACAGGATCACAAGTCCAGAGTGCTGTCCACACGGCTGACCGGCTCCCCTATCTAAGGTGTTCATAGTGTCACCGCTCCCTGCACTTCTTTGAGGCGACCAGGCTCTGGCTCACAGTGCTTGGTAGGTCAATAAGAGCTCCGCGACTGATGGCACCTAGAAATATGGCACTAAATCAGTGTAATAGCTTTAAGTAGAATCAAGGGGGCTCCCCCTAGAAATGGTGCTCTTTCCACATATACCAAGAAACATCTTTTAAAATATATTTTAGATTGCATATATATAAAAAAATAAAAAGGCACAATTAAAGAACGGTCTAAGAATGACTAATGTATGAAAAATATCACTATGGCAAATGGCATCATTACCGGCACCTGTCAGTCTACAAACATGCCAGTCTACACACTTACAACTTGATGCAACTGCCAAGCCCACACACACCCTTCCTTCTTTCATTGCTAAGTGGCTGATACAGGGTCCAAAATCTCGTTTTGAGGGTCAAATGTCTGGACGAACATTACAAAATATATAAAGTATTTTCTTGAGGCAGTTGGGAAAGCTTGCTTAAGCAGTGAACACCTATTTATTGTCAAGCTAATACTACACTACTGTATATTGCAGCCAAAGGGTTAACAGCTCTTTACAATTATATTGGGCTTCAGAAAGTAGCACAATATAACATTTTTGAACAACATAACATAACATTTTAAACATATAAATCACCTTATAGTGATTTCAGTTATTTTAACTCTAATATACCATATTTACATGATCATAAACTGCCCCATTTCTGAGCCGCAGGGTAAGTTTTGCACACATTTCATACTAAAAACCTTAAACGTAAAATCTAAGATGCAGTCTAATGACGTGTCGTCATTTTAAAACAAAATAAAAATTACATTCACATTAAGAATGACTCTTAACACAAGAAATGTTTGTAGTATATGCCCCTATGTAGTATATGCCTAGGTGTCTATGTTATCTCTTTCTCTCACGATATGTCTTGGGGATTTGTAAATGTGTTCTCTAATGTTGTCGTATAAAGAAATTATTATGCTATTGTGTATCATTTATAGTGGTTTGATAACATGTTATTTAAAAATGTATATAGAATTATCAAGCCTTCCTTATGCTCCCTCGTTGCAATTACGTAATATTAGATTTTTTTGTTTATAATTAAAAAAAATATTTTAACAATTGCCTAGACTGTAACTTGGCTGATTTCACCTCAATACTGGTAATGTTTCACAATTGCTCAATAAATACTATATGAATAAAAATTGCTGAACAGTAAATATACAAAAAATAATAATAAACAATTAGGATATGTTCAAATTAATAACAGTAAATAGATTTGCAGAGTTCAACATTGCAGTGATGATGTCTTTGGTGGTAACTTTTGTTGACGTGGTAGTGGTGACTTGTGGAAATTGTGGTGGAGACTTGTAGTAATAGTTGTGGTAACTTGTAATGACTTGTGGTAATGGTTGTGGTAACTTGTGGTTATCTTCAGATAATTTCGGGGCTTAGCGTCCCCACGGCCCGGTCCTCGACCAGGCCACCTTTTTGTTACAAACTGCCCTTTCAAGATGTAACAGTCACAGAAAGAAATGGAGGCTTCCACACTGCAGTCTACAGTAAGGAAACGAACATAAGAATGTGCCTTAATGCCAACAGTGACTGCCCAGACAGGTACAAGAGGATTGTTATCAATGCATACATCGACCGAGCTCTCACTCACAGCTCTGGTTGGAAGCAGGTCTATGAGGAACTCTGTAGAGTAAGGCAGGTCCTGGTCAACAATGGCTTCTCCAACGTTATGTTGAAAATGTCATCAAAAGAAAGGTGAAATGCCATACAACCTCTGAAGAGTCAAACATAACACCTGTACCTGCTATTAAACTAATTTACAGGAACTTCATTTCGACAGCTCAAAACATGGAGAAAAGTGTACTGAAAGATATTATTAATAGGAACGTTATTCCCACAGACACAAATCAGAACATACGATTAACAATTTACTACAAAAACAAGAAAACGGCCAACCTAGTCATGAAGAACTCTCCAGACACCAAACAGAATGCCTTGAAAGAAACCAACTTCGTCGATGCCTTCTCATGCCCACTTGAGGACTGTCAGCCCCCAAAGATATCAGTATATAGGCAACAACGTCTCTTTCTAGGTGATTAACAGTGCACAATGAACAGGGCTCAATCAAGGAGCATATAATCTCCTCTCACAATAAGACCATCACCACAGAAATCTTAACAAGCAACAAAGAAATTATCGACAGATACAACAATAACAGGAAACTCGACATCATCGAGGCCCTACACATCAAGAAGTCAAAACCAGCAATCATCAGCTAATTAACACATAATTACATTCTACCCACATCAAGACCCCGAACCAGCACAAAAGCAAGAAGATAAAACACCCAATATTTCCATTGTTTCGTGTTCTGTCTTTCCCATTGATTTGTATTCTGTCACCTCACCCTTTCTCTCCCATATATATATGGGCTTATTAAAACACACAAACCCAATAATCCTGCAAGACCTATTATTAGTTCTGTTGGATCTGTGGCATATAGACTTTCCAAATGGCTTGTCCAAGGCTTGTCTCCAGTAGTAGGTTCCATTTCCAACTCACACATAACAAACAACTTGGACTTGATTAACAAGTTGTCTAGTTTGAAATTAAATTATGATTTTAAACTTGTGAGTTTTGATGTGACGGCTCTGTTCACTAGGGTTCCTGTTGATGATCTGTTGTCATTCTTACGGGATCTACTCCCAAGGTATAATTTAACTTTACCTACTAACACCATTATTGAACTTATAAAATTGCGCATTAAAGATAATTATTTCAGCTTTAATGATTCATTTTATAAACAAACATTTGGCATGGCGATGGGTAATCCCCTCTCCCCTGTTTTGAGCAATCTGTACATGGAATGTTTTGAAACAAATATCCTTCCCAGGATTTTACTCTCAAATTTGCTTTGGTATAGGTATGTTGACGATATTTTATGCATGTGGCCGGTTAACCATGACGAAACTGATTTTCTCAATCAAATTAATTCGCTGGTTCCGTCAATTAAATTCACAATTGAGAACGAAGTGAATGGTGTTCTGCCTTTTTTAGACATCATGATTCATAGAATTGGTAGGAGTTTCAAATTCAATGTGTATAGGAAACCTACCAATGTGTGCTCGTATGTACATTTCTATTCAAATCATCATGTTCAGGTCAAGCGGGCAGTTTTTTCTGGTATGTTTCTCAGAGCACTGAGAGTTTGTAGTCCGGAATTTGTTGATGAAGAAATAACAAATATATTTGAAATTGGGAAAAAGTTAAAATACCCAAAATCGATCTTGGATCTTGCGTTTGGTCAAGCAAAAAGGACTTTCTACAAACAGACTACTAAGTCTAAACCAGAACTGAAAAATTCGTTGGTATTACCATATTCTGAGGGTCTAGTAAATCTTGCCCCAGCCCTGAAGAACCTTAATATTAATCTAGTGTACAAAAATGATAATATAGTTAAGTCCATGTTAATTAAGAACTCGCCCTCGTCTGTAGCAGGTACTTCTCAGCCTACTATGCAAGGCCCGATTTGCCTAATAAGCCAAGTTTTCCTGAATTAATATATTTTCTCAATTTTTTTCTTATGAAATGATAAGGCTACCCATGTCATTATGCATGAGGTCATTTTTTTTTTATTCGAGTTAAAATTAACGTAGATATATGACCGAACCTAACCAACCCTACCTATCCTAACCTAACCTATCTTTATAGGTTAGGTTAGGTTAGGTAGGTTAGGTCGTCGAAAAACAATTAATTCAAGAAAACGTGGCTTATTAGGAAAATCGGGCCTTGCATAGTAGCCAGAACGCACTTCTCAGCCTACTATGCAAGGCCCGATTTGCCTAATAAGCCAAGTTTTCATGAATTAATTGTTTTTCGACTACCTAACCTACCTAACCTAACCTAACCTAACTTTTTCGGCTGGACTGTAAGCTCCAAAAAAAACAGTATATAGGTAAGACAACAACATCTCTTTCTAGGCGTTTAACGATGCATAAGCAACAGGGCTCCATTAAGGAACATATAATCTCTTCCCACAACCAAACCATCGCCAGAGAAATCCTAGTAAACAACACAGAAATCATCGATAGATACAGTGATAGCAGGCGGCTTGACGTCTGCGAGGCTTTACACATCAAGAAGTCAACACCAGCAATCAACAGCCAAATAATGCACAACTATATTCTACCCACCTCAAGACTCCGCTCCAATACAGAAGCATCAAGAA
This sequence comes from Procambarus clarkii, assembly GCF_040958095.1. Taxonomy (NCBI): domain Eukaryota; kingdom Metazoa; phylum Arthropoda; class Malacostraca; order Decapoda; family Cambaridae; genus Procambarus; species Procambarus clarkii. The sequence continues at coordinate 5,944,820 of NC_091151.1, forward strand.
ATATGGACTAATAGGCTTTCTACAAATCACTTTCATTCAATACCCATTGTTTCGTGTTCTGTCTTGTGTTTAGGAATTTAATACCCTATTAATACCACCTCACCCCATCAACCTCACTCAAATGTAGATGTAAACAAATCGAAGATGTGTAAGTTCTTTTCAGTTGTGTATGTGTAAAGTAAAGTCTTTGAAAATGTAATAAGTTTTGCGAAACGCGCTCAAGTGTCGCGTCAGACTAGAAATAAAAATGAATTTTGGAGAATTGATTTTTGAATTACCACCAACAGTGAAAAGAAACGTACGAAAGATCGAGAAAATTCGTGTTAGAATTATTAATCTTACTTTTTCGGTCATATTTAATAATATATATATATATATATATATATATATATATATATATATATATATATATATATATATATATATATATATGTCGTACCTAGTAGCCAGAACGCACTTCTCAGCCTACTATGCAAGGCCCAATTTGCCTAATATGCCAAGTTTTCATGAATTAATTGTTTTTCGACTATCTAACCTATCTAACCTAACCTAACCAAACTTTTTCGGCTACCTAACCAAACCTAACCTATAAAGATAGGTTAGGTTAGGTTAGGTAGGGTTGGTTAGGTTCGGTCATATATCTACGTTAATTTTAACTCCAATAAAAAAAAAATTGACCTCATACATAATGAAATGGGTAGCTTTATCATTTCATAAGAAAAAAATTAGAAAAAATATATTAATTCAGGAAAACTTGGCTTATTAGGCAAATCGGGCCTTGAATAGTAGGCCAAAAAGTGAGTTCTGGCTACTAGGTACGACATATATATATATATATATATATATATATATATATATATATATATATATATATATATATATATATATATATATATATATATATATATATATATATATATATATATGTGTGTGTCGTACCTAGTAGCCAGAACGCACTTCTCAGCCTACTATGCAAGGCCCAATTTGCCTAATATGCCAAGTTTTCATGAATTAATTGTTTTTCGACTACCTAACCTACCTAACCTAACCTAACCTAACTTTTTCGGCTTCCTAACCAAACCTAACCTATAAAGATAGGTTAGGTTAGGTTAGGTAGGGTTGGTTAGGTTCGGTCATATATCTACGTTAATTTTAACTCCAATAAAAAAAATTGACCTCATACATAATGAAATGGGTAGCTTTATCATTTCATAAGAAAAAAAATAGAAAAAATATATTAAATCAGGAAAACTTGGCTTATTAGGCAAATCGGGCCTTGAATAGTAGGCCAAAAAGTGAGTTCTGGCTACTAGGTACGACATATATATATATATATATATATATATATATATATATATATATATATATATATATATATATATATATATATATATATATATATATATATATATATATATATTTATATATATATATATATATATATATATATATATATATATATATATATATATATATATATATATATATATATATGTGTCGTAGCTAGTAGCCAGAACGCACTTCTCAGCCTACTATGCAAGGCCCAATTTGCCTAATATGCCAAGTTTTCATGAATTAATTGTTTTTCGACTACCTAACCTACCTAACCTAACCTAACCTAACTTTTTCGGCTACCTAACCAAACCTAACCTATAAAGATAGGTTAGGTTAGGTTAGGTAGGGTTGGTTAGGTTCGGTCATATATCTACGTTAATTTTAAATCCAATAAAAAAAAATTGACCTCATACATAATGAAATGGGTAGCTTTATCATTTCATAAGAAAAAAATTAGAAAAAATATATTAATTCAGGAAAACTTGGCTTATTAGGCAAATCGGGCCTTGAATAGTAGGCCAAAAAGTGAGTTCTGGCTACTAGGTACGACATATATATATATATATATATATATATATATATATATATATATATATATATATATATATATATATATATATATATATATTTATATATATATATATATATATAAAGTTGTGAGGGTACCACCTTTGGTCAAATGTGGGGACCCATAGCCTCGGAGAAGAAAATAAGAAGTTTCCAGAGAAGACCTTGTGGATTCTCACTGAACACATAAGTTGTCGAGTTCCTCCAGCTCCTCAGATGGCGGGCAGGAACCCTGAATGCAGTGTGCATTTTCCCTCTGTATCACCACGCTGAGGCGCTGGAAAAGGAAGCTGGCAGCTCTAGGGTTTCATAATGTTTCAATTAGCATAGAACCCAGTTCCTTTCAATAAAACTGGTGGCACTTTTACCCCAGGCGCCTAGTGTCCCAGAAGCAATTGGGACAAAATTGTAGTGGTAATCCAGTTCTCTGTACTTACGGGATTTGGCTGATTCCCTGTGGGTGGCAGCGCAACCTGGTTGTGCAACACTGAAATCAATGTTAGCCAGGGTTGATACACACGTGTAGTCCCATACCAACTGCTTGTCATTCTTCCAGGGGTTCACTGTGATACCATCTGTGCGACCAATAAGAGCATCAGAGTTACGGGGCATTAGGTAATGGGGCTCTCTCTCAACTGGGCATCCACCTGTGGCGAGGCTCCTCCTGATGATGTCGTTAACTTCACTGTGCCTCGAGTGCCATCCCCCTGTGCTTTGGCAGAGTAGGCCATGGTGGCCGTATCTGTCGGCCACCACCTCGCCGCAAATACACCTATATATGGTGTGGATTGGGGCAACAAGGGGGAGGGCCACAGCAATTCAGAAGGCGTGTGGTGCGGGACGTGTGCCAGTTGATGACATTGGGGTTTCTAACATGAAATCCCCTGCATGTGGGGCTGCTACTGCTGTTAGGCGAGCAATGTCGTGTTGTGTTGTTGCAGCAACTTGGTCTACAATGGGGCCATCCCAGCTGGATTGCTTGTGGGCTTTTGGGGATGGTGGTTGAGGTGATGGGCCTTCACGAGAGGCCCACTCTGTGGCACAGCATATAAAATTGGGATCGTGTACACCTGCAAGATGATGTAAGTAGGCAGGTAGAATTTCCTTCACAAGGTCGTCGGATGCCGAGGAGGAGGACAAGAAGACTGGTACGGTGATTTGCGTTGCTGTTCGACCTCCGAGGCCCCGAAGTCTTAGGGGAAGAGAGGCTTGTTTCCACTGTAGGTCATCGAGAGAGAGGTTGAGGGCTTTTTCTAACATTGATTTCAGTAACAGGTCATACTCACCTAGATTTTGGTTACTTTAGGATGATGAACACCTCAGAAAGTAGGTTAACCTGGGGATGGAACGACATCTGGTGATGTCCTCATCACCAGATGAAGGATATCCTCAATAATCATCTTGTTTATGTGAGAATGATACCACAATGTTACTCTCTTCTCAAGTCAGTATGGTTAGATAACAACTAGCGAAGCAGGATATCATAAATTATAATAATATTTATCGGGCGTAACATGGTGTTGCTGATGCCTTAAGCTTGCATGATAAGATAGCGAATGGTGGTGTTCAGAGTATCTGTGAAGGTCATTGTTAACTGATGACGACAACGATGTTCCTCATGCCTCCATCAGCCATTCTCAGATATCATCAGTTACATATCAGTTATGGTTATATTGGTTGAATTGTGATAGTAACAATGTTTATCTTTCCTCGAGCAAGTATTGCCAACATTTTATTGACAATCTTGTATGGCATACGATGCTTATTAAGGTTATAGTTGTTAACTGACGATGGCAAGACTGGAGCTATTGGTTCACCCCAGTAAAGTTTCTTCTTATGTACATAATAATAATTAAATTAATAAATAATTTTTATTTATTATTATTTAATAATTAAAGTCCCAGTAATGCTCTTCTTATGTACATAATAATAGTAATAATAATAATAATAATAATATTTATTAGGGAAAATCACATACATACAAAATGGTATACGAGAAGAATGTTGGATCTCTAGGTAGGACAAGTATATACTATGCCTCAAGCCACTAATACACTCAGCGTTTCGGGCCTGACAATAGCACCACTGTCGCTCTCGTCACAAGTAATACATTATCAAATAAGAACTGTTCAGATGTCGGATATTTTAATAATGATCTATTGTTAAAAATTTTAACATGATCTTTCTCTCTTAAATTTAAGGTGGAAAATAATTTTGCATACTATTTCGTCTGTACACTTTACTAGTATATAAAAATGTTCATCTAGAACAGATTATTTCAATATTTACATAAAGTACAGGAATCGTGACGGTTTATGCATAATAACAATTGTGGTATCTGTTGACAGGCAGGACAGCCCTTCACGGGGCAGCCTACGGTGGTCACAACAACACTGTGAAGGTCCTCCTCGACGCTGGAGCAAACATTAACGCTGCAGATAACTTTGGTAAGGATGACATTTATCCATCCCAACATTATATAACACTGATGTCATACAACACACCACAATTTTTATGTGTTAAAATGCAATATTTATATTTTCTAATTATACCATATGAGAGAATGTCTTATCTGTTCAAAGTTGGGGGCCAAATTTTTCATATAAAAAATAGTTTTATAGTAATCTGCCACATTATTCATTAATTTGGGAAAATTGACATAAAATTCCAGCTGTGAATAATTTGCCTTTACTCACATTAAACAGACAATTCTCCCACAGCGTCAAACGTTTCTCAAGCAAACTGCTGTATACCAGAGTAAGGGTAACTATTGTTTGTTTAGTTCTTCACACCACTGAGCTCCTCCCACTGCCGACTACCCACACATAACACTATTGTAAGACAGAGGGACAGAAAAACATAGAGAGAGAGACGCACACAGAAACTCAGAAACAGAAACACAGCTAGAGACAGATAGACAGAGAGAGGCAGAGATAAAGATAGAGGAAGAGAATGAGACAGACAGTAGATAAAGGGATGGATGGATAGACGAAGAGGCGGATTAATAAATAGATAAGCCGTAGTAGCCGCCATGAGGGTTCTAACCCATGTGTTGTGAGTTACCAGGCACACGTTCCAGACGACTAGGCCACGACATGGTCAAAACAATTGCAACCTTGGGTACTACTGCACCCTCTAGGACTCCTGACCCATCCATTGACGCCGATCCAGGGTGTTAGACAATCCACCCCATGCACTCTGGCTCAGTCATCTTGGAATGTTCTACCTCTGACGCTCTTTAATACACAGAGAGTAATCACACTCTCGTGATGTATCAATGAGAAAATCTGTAGGAACCGTGACGGGGGTTCGCCCCTATGTGCTGGGTGTTCCCAGGCCCACACTCTCTGTGTGTTGATACAGAAGTACCCTGAAGACTGAGCCACAGTGCATGGGGGGGGGGCATTGTGTGAAACCATTGATTCGGGTTCAGAGGAAACCTATAGATGTAGGAGCATCAAAATGCTCTTACATCTGGCAAGGACGTATTCGGCCGCCATTTTAAATTTGGGAGCAATCTTGTGTATAAACTTACCACACAATTAACATTCATTCTTTAACCAAACTAATCTAAAAACTCTATAATTTAAATATCACTAATCCAACGTATAATCCAACACATTCAAGGCCTATCACACCTAAAATCCATACATAAGTGAAGAGTCCCTACATCATCTGTATGTCAACAAATGCCACTCGATCCCGGTCCATCTGCCACAGTCAGGTGGACCCAGGATCCATCTGGACCCAGGATCCATCTGGACCCAGGATCCATCTGGGCCCAGGATCCATCTGGACCCAGGATCCATCTGGAACCAGGATCCATCTGGACCCAGGATCCATCTGGACCCAGGATCCATCTGGACCCAGGATCCATCTGGACCCAGGATCCATCTGGACCCAGGATCCATCTGGAACCAGGATCCATCTGGACCCAGGATCCATCTGGGCCCAGGATCCATCTGGACCCAGGATCCATCTGGACCCAGGATCCATCTGGACCCAGGATCCATCTGGACCCAGGATCCATCTGGACCCAGGATCCATCTGGACCCAGGATCCATCTGGAACCAGGATCCATCTGGACCCAGGATCCATCTGGAACCAGGATCCATCTGGACCCAGGATCCATCTGGACCCAGGATCCATCTGGACCCAGGATCCATCTGGACCCAGGATCCATCTGGACCCAGGATCCATCTGGACCCAGGGTCCATCTGGACCCAGGATCCATCTGGACCCAGGGTCGTAACATCCTCTCACTGTTGACACCCAACACACAGACAATTATATTTCTCATCAGAGTTCTCTCTCTCTGATGAACAGATAGACAGACAGATATAGAGAAACAGAGACAAAGATATCTAGAGACAGAGACTGACAGCAGATTAATGGATGAATAGATGGCTGGAAACATGAATAGACAGATAAGTGGATTGATAGATGTATGGATGCATTGATTGCTTGATGTTTAGGTACAATGATATATAGAAGAATATATAGATTGATAGTTAAATGAACAGATATTTGGTTGAATTAATGAATACAAAGTTGATTATGTGCATGGATAGATAGATGAAAAGAAAGCAAGATGTAGATATAGTGAGTTAGATGGATAGAAAGCTAGATGAATAGATTTATGGACAGATGGCTGCATTGATGGATGGATAAATGGCTGCACAGGTGGAGAGAAAGATGGACGGAAAGATGGATAGATGTATATAGATAAATGGACAGAGAGGGCAGATGAATGGATACATGTATGAATAGATAGATGAATGAGTAGATGGATGGATGAGTAGATGGATGGATAGATATTTTCGTATTTTTATTTATTTAGTTATTTTATTTATTTATGTATATATACAAGATTTCTTACATTCTTCTACACGTCGATAGATGGATAGATGGATGTATAAAGGGAAAGACGGATAGATAGATGTATAGACAAATAGGCAGAGGTGTAGATGTTTGGACAGATGGATAGACGTACAGGTGAACAGAGAGAAAGGTAGATAAATGAATATATGGATTGCTATATAGGTAGATTGAAAGATAGATGATTATATATAGATTCTTAAATATATGATGAGTAGATAGTTAGATAGATGGATAGATAGACCGAGATAGATGGATAGATAGACCGAGATAGAGAGATAGAGAGATGGATGCATTGATTATATATATAGATTAATGGCTAAATAATAAGAGAGATAGGTGGATGGACGGATAGGTAAATAGAGAGATAGGTGGAAGGATAGATATATGGTCAAATTGGACAGACAGACATAGGCATCGCTGGATACCCATCCAGTATAATATATAGCACAAATTCGGTCAAAATTTCCAAGACTAAGAACCAATAAATGTTCAATATTTATAGAAATTTTCACCTGAAATATAAACTCAAAATAAGAATCTTATTGAGTCTAGACACATTACATATATTGTGTTACGTACTCCAAAGTGTGAGAGAATATCTGTGTGTGTGTCTGGCTGTTTGTCTGTTCGTCGTTGGAGGCCACACAGATGGAGCTAGCCTCATCCATATGGGCAGAGGAAATGGTCTGGGGTACAGGATGAACAATGGATGACTTGGGTTGTCAGAATTCAATAGGTAAGAGCATGTCAGGATCACATTCAGACCCCCCTCACACATTTTTGGCAATGCCCGCCCTCTGTTCAGCTAGATAGTATCAAAACAAACTTTCAGAACAATCGTTTTTTCGTATAGTAATATGTACCATTTTACACTGATTCCGGTAAAATTAACAAATTACCTGCTGTCAATAAGTTGTTCGTACTCACATAAAACAGACGATTCTTCCACAACTGTAAAAGTTTTGCAAGACACAACCCTTTATGAGAGTAAGGGAACTATACATTTTTAGTATGTCACATAAGCTCTTCTCGCAGGCGATAACCCACACATTACACAAAAATATTGTTGATAAGGAAGAGAGAGACAGACAGACAGTGACCGAGAAATACAAAGACAGAGACACAGAGTCAGAAACAGGCAGACACAGAGGCAGAGGGAAGAAATAGAGGCTGATAAACAGAGAAAGAGAGAGCTAGAAAAGAGAGACAGAAAGACATAAAAGAGATAGACAGAGAGCAGATATATATATAGATGTATGCATAGAGATGTGGACTGGTAGCGTGAAGGATATACTTACGGATAGAGACAGACAGGGGTATGGATAAACAGCTGAATATGATGAATAGATGGATGGGCAGATAAATGGCTTGATAAATATATAAATTAATAGAAAGATGAGATGGTAGCTGGATAAATAGACAGATAGATAGATAGATAGATAGATAGATAGATAGATAGATAGATAGATAGATAGATAGATAGATAGATAGATAGATAGATAGATAGATAGATAGATAAATAGGTGGATAAAGAGATGGATAGATAGATACAATGATAAATATACAGATAGATGAATATGTATATATATATGACAGAGAGATAAGTAGATGAATGGATATACTCAGCAAACAAAAAACATTTTTGACCGTTTTTAATTGGTCGCAGAAAGGTGGCACTGAAACTATTTATATAATGTTGTTTTAATAACGTATAAAATACATTAATTTCGTTCACTCAAATCGTAGACAGCATGATTTGCTGTCCTAGACAAATTTGCTGCCAAATCGTAGTCAGTTGCAATAGTAAAACTGATGATTTAAAACTTTTCTAATTAAAATTAAGTACAAGTACTTCATATGTGTGTGTGTGTGTGTACTTACCTAGTTACACTTACCTAGTTGTGACTGCGGGATTGATCTCTGGCTTTTTGGTCCCGTCTCTCAATTGTCAGTCATCAGATATACAGGTTCCTGAGCCTATTGGGCTCTATCATATCTACACTTGAAACTGTGTATGGAGTCTGCCTCCACAACATCACTTCTTAATGCATTCCATTTGTCAACTACTCAGACAAAAATCTTTCTAATGATTTTATGGCTCCTTTAGGCACTCAATTTCCACCTGTGTCCCATAGTGTGTGTGTGTCCCATGCATTAAATAGTCTATCTTTATCTACCCTATCAATTCATTTGAGAATCTTGTATGTAGAGATCATGTCCCCCATAACTCCTCTACCTCCCAGTGACTTGAGGTTTAATTCCCATAGTCTCTCCTCGTAGCTCATACCCCTCAGTTCGGGTACTAGTTTAGTGACATACTTTTGAAACTTTTCCAATTTAGTCTTATGCTTGAGTAGATATGAACTCCACACTGGAGCCGCAAATTCCTGAATTGGTCTGACATATGTGGTATATAAAGTTCTGTATGGTTCCTCACATAAGATTCTAAAGGCCGTTCTTATATTGGCTAACCTGGCATATGCCACTGATGTTATTCTCTTGGTATGGGCTTCAGGAGACAGGTCTGGCGTGATATCAATCCCCAAATCTTTCTCTCTGACTCTTGAAGAATTTTATCTCCCAAATGATACCTTGTGTCTGGTGTCCTGGTCCTTACACCTATCTTCATTACATTACATTTGCTTGGGTTAAATTCTAACAACCATTTGTTCGAAAATTCCTTCAGCTTGTCCAGGTCATCTTGAAGCTTTAAGCTGTCCTCCTCTGTCTAAATCCTCCTCATAATTTTGGTATCGTCAACAAACATTGAGAGGAATGATTTTATACCCCCAGGGAGATCATTTACGTATATCAGAAACAGGATAGGTCTGAGTACAGAGCCCTGTGGGACTCCACTTGGGACTTCACGCCAATTTGAGGTTTCACCCCTCATTGTAACTCTTTGCTTCCTATTGCTTAGGTACTCCCTTATCCACTGGAGTACGGTACCAGTTTCTCCAGCCTGTTTCTCCAGATTATGCATCAACCTCTTATAGGGTACTGTGTCAATGGCTTTCCGACAGTCCAAGTAAATGCAGTCTGCGCATCCATCTCTTTCTTGTTTAATCTTTGGCACCTGATTGTAGAATTTTATTAAGCCCTTTAAGGCGAGATTTAACTTGCCTAAACCCATTTTTATGGGTTGTCACGGAATCCCTTCTCTCCAGATGTGTTACTAGGTTTTTTATAATAATCTTCTCCATCGCCTTGCATGGTATACAAGCTATGGGTGGTAGGCTTTGTGGGTTGGAGGTGTTATTGTAAGAGGGGGTGAGGGTGAGAGAAGGGAGGAGGTGTTATTGTAAGAGGGGGTGAGGGTGAGAGAAGGTTGGGGGTGTTACCCAGTGGAGGGCATAATGTTCTCACATGTAGGTACCAAAACACTAGTCCCAAATGAGAGTATTGTCTTTTGAGGTTCGTTTCCATATTTTAACTTATATCCACCCTAAATAATATATTGCAAGAACACTGTACACGGTATGATTAACTGACTAATTGAGAGGCTCTTACCACCAAGTCTACATCCGAAAGTACAACTAGGTGTTAAAAAGCATTGTTTACGTCTTGTTTACGTCCCTGTAGGCCCGTTGATGTCCACGCCGCTGCCAGGCATAGATCACTCCAAATTCCTGCTATATATCACCAGTAATCGGCCTCTTGTTTCCCTTAGCCCGGTACAGCTCTAACGCTACACGTTTTGCCTATCTTCTTCACTATTCTGTTCACTATTTGCTTTAATCTTCACTATCACATCTAGTTACGTACTCTCTGACCGAGCGATGGCGGCAACGAGTCTGTGGTGGAACTGATGCCGTAGAGTGGCCTTGACTAATTTGTTCTATCGGACACAATCTATGAAACTGCTATTTTCTAAACAGTGCGTTTCACTTCATAATATCACTACGCAACGAATTTCCTTTGTATCCCTCTGATGTCCTAAATTATGAAGACATTTAGATGAGCGAACTGCACATGTCCACCCTCCCTACACCGGTCTTAGCAACAGCGTGTTTTGGTCTGTGTGTTTTGGTCTGTGTGTGTGTGTGTGTGTGTGTTTGGTCTGTGTGTGTATGTGTGTTTGGTCTGTGTGTGTGTTTGGTCTGTGTGTGTGTTTGGTCTGCATATGTGTGTGTGTTTGGTCTGTGTGTGTGTTTGGTCTGTGTGTGTGTTTGGTCTGTGTGTTTGTTAGGTCTGTGTGTGTGTGTTTGGTCTGTGTGTGTGTGTTTGGTCTGTGTGTGTGTTTGGTCTGTGTGTGTGTGTTTGGTCTGTGTGTGTGTTTGGTCTGTGTGTGTGTTTGGTCTGTGTGTGTGTGTTTGGTCTGTGTGTGTGTGTTTGGTCTGTGTGTGTGTGTTTGGTCTGTGTGTGTGTGTTTGGTCTGTGTGTGTGTGTTTGGTCTGTGTGTGTGTTTGGTCTGTGTGTGTGTGTTTGGTCTGTGTGTGTGTGTGTTTGGTCTGTGTGTGTGTTTGGTCTGTGTGTGTGTGTTTGGTCGGTGTGTGTGTGTGTTTGGTCTGTGAGTGTGTGTGTGTGTTTGGTCTGTGTGTGTATGTGTGTTTGGTCTGTGTGTGTGTTTGGTCTGTGTGTGTGTGTGTTTTTGGTCTGTGTGTGTGTGTTTGGTCTGTGTGTGTGTGTTTGGTCTGTGTGTATGTTTGGTCTGTATGTGTGTTTGGTCTGTGTGTGTGTTTGGTCTGTGTGTGTGTGTGTGTGTTTGGTCTGTGTGTGTATGTGTGATTGGTCTGTGTGTATGTTTGGTCTGTGTGTGTGTGTGTGTTTTGGTCTGTGTGTGTGTGTGTGTTTGGTCTGTGTGTATGTGTGTGTGTTTGGTCTGTGTGTGTATGTGTGTTTGGTCTGTGTGTGTGTTTGGTCTGTGTGTGTATGTGTGTTTGGTCTGTGTGTGTGTGTTTGGTCTGTGTGTGTGTGTTTGGTCTGTGTGTATGTTTGGTCTGTGTGTGTGTTTGGTCTGTGTGTGTGTTTGGTCTGTGTGTATGTTTGGTCTGTGTGTGTATGTTTGGTCTGTGTGTGTGTTTGGTCTGTGTGTATGTTTGGTCTGTGTGTGTGTTTGGTCTGTGTGTGTATGTTTGGTCTGTGTGTGTGTTTGGTCTGTGTGTATGTTTGGTCTGTGTGTGTGTTTGGTCTGTGTGTGTGTTTGGTCTGTGTGTGTGTGTGTTTGGTCTGTGTGTGTGGGTTTGGTCTTTGTGTGTATGTTTGGTCTGTGTGTATGTTTGGTCTGTGTGTATGTTTGGTCTGTGTGTGTGTGTTTGGTCTGTGTGTGTGTGTGTTTGGTCTGTGTGTGTGTGTGTTTGGTCTGTGTGTGTGTGTTTGGTCTGTGTGTGTGTATTTGGTCTGTGTGTGTGTGTGTTTGGTCTGTGTGTGTGTGTTTGGTCTGTGTGTTTGGTCTGTGTGTGTGTGTTTGGTCTGTGTGTGTGTTTGGTCTGTGTGTGTGTGTGTTTGGTCTGTGTGTGTGTGTATGGTCTGTGTGTGTGTATTCACCTAGTTGCATCCAATTAGTTGTACTTGCGGGGGTTGAGCTCTGCTTTTCCGGCCCGCCTCTCAACTGTCAGTCAATCAACTGTTACTAACTACTAATTTTTTCTCTTCTACAACACACACACACACACACACACACACACACACACACACACACACACACACACCCAGGAAGCAGCCCGTAACATCTGTCTAACTCCCAGGTAACTATTTACTGCTAGGTAACAGTGGTTTCAGGGTGAAAGAAACTCTGCCCCTCTGTTTTCACCGACGGCCGGGATCGAACCTGCACCCTGGGATTACGAGTCCCAAGCGCTGTCCATTCAGCCCCAAGGCCCCTGTGAGTACCTACATAGTTGCATACTCCAGGATTGGTGTTTCATATGTGGTATGCATGGTTCTCAACGATTCCCTACTCAGGTTCCTGAAGGCTGTACTGATGTTAGCCAGCCTCGCATATGCCGCAGATGTAATTCTTTTTATATGGGCTTCAGAGGACAAGTTTGGTGAGATATCAACTCCTAGATCTTTCTCTCTGTCCGTTTCAAGAAGTACTTCATCTCCTATTCAATACCCTGTGTCTGGCCTCCTGTTTCCACCGCCTAGTTTAATTACCTTACATTTACTCGGGTTGAACTTCAGTAGCAATTTGTTGGACCATTCATTCAGTCTCTCTCGGTAATCTTGTTGCCTCCTACTATCATCCTCTGTTTTAATCATCCTCATAACTTTTGCATCATCAGCAAACAATGTGAAGGAAAGATTCTATACCATCTGAAAGATCATTTACATATATCAGAAGCAGTATAAGTCCAAGGACTGAACTTTGAGGGATTCCACTGGTGACTCCTCGCCAATCTGAGACCTCACCCCTTCACAGTGTCTTATGTTGCTTAGGTACTCCCTTATCCAATGAAGTACCTTCCTTTACACTCCTGCCTGCCTCTCCAGCTTTTTCACTTGCCTCTTTTGTGGTACTGTGTCAAAGGCTTTCTGGCAATCCAAAAATATGCAGTCTGCCCACCCTTCTCTTTCTTGCCAGATTTTGGTTGCCTGATCGTAGATTTAAATTAATCCTGTGAGGCAGGACTTGACATCCCTGAACTCATGTTCATGCTGTGTTACAAAGTTCTTTCGCTCCAGATGTTTCACAAACTTTTTTCGCACAATCTTCTTCATCATCTTGCATTGGATGCAAGTTAGGGACACAGGCCTGTAGTTTAGTGCCTCATGTCTATCCCCCTTCTTGTATATACGGACTACATTAGCCATCTTCCAAATTTTTGGTAGTTCCCCTGTTACCAAGGATTTGTTATACACTGTAGAGAGTGGCAGGCACTGTGTTTCTGCTCCTTCCTTTAGTATCCAAGGGGAGATTCCATCTGGGCCTATAGATTTTGTCGCATTCAAATCTAGTAAAAGATTCCTTACATCCTCACTGGTAATCTCAAACTCTTCGAGGGGTTCCTGGTTAACTATTCCTTCTCTTATCTCTGGAACTTCTCCTTGCTCTACTGTGAAGATCTCCTGGAATTTATTATTCAGTTCCTCGCACACTTCCTTACCGTGGTAGTGAAGCTGTCTGCCCCTATCCTCAATTTTATTACCTGATCCTTTACTGTTGCTTTTTCTCCCGATATGGCTGCGCAACAATTTAGGTTGAGTCTTTGTCTTGCTTGCAATGTCATTTTTGTATTGCCCTTTTGCCTCTCTTCCCAATGTGACATATTCATTCCTGGCACTCTGGTATCTTTCTCTGCTCTCAAGTACCCTGTTATTCTTATAGTTACTCCACGCCCATTTACTTTGCTGCTTAGCTAGCCTACATCTCTGATTAGACCATAAGTTTCTCATGTACATTTCGTTGTTTTCCTTTTGGACCAGGACAAACTTGTCGGCTGCGTCCTTACACTCCTGCGTAACGTAATCCATCATGTCTTGGGCCGTCTTTTCCCTAAGCTCTGTTTCCCATGTTATATCTGTTATGATTTTTCTGATCTCCTCATAGTTTTTCTTTCGGAATGCAAGCCTTTTGTTTTCAGTTCCAGTTTCCCTTTTCGAGTTCAATAATCCTTCTTCGACCAGATACTAAAAGGTCAGTACACTTTGGTCGCTCATTCCTACCAGGGCCTCGAAACCGATTTTTCTTATGTCGGAGTCGTTCAGAGTGAAGACTAGGTCGAGTCTCGCTGGTTTATCGTTTCCTCTCATTCTTGTGGGTTCCCTGACAGGCTGGCTTAAAAGGTTTCTTGTCGCCACCTCCAATAGTTTGGCTCTCCACGTATCCTCACCTCCATGCGGTTCCTTGTTCTCCGCACTCTATCATTCCGTGATTGAAGTCCCTCATGATGGGCAGATGCGATCTATTTCTACAGGTAACAGAGGCTGCCCTCTCAATTATAGTGCCAACTGCCATGTTGTTCTTGTCATACTCTTACTTGGGTCTTCTGTCATTTGGTGGGAGATTATATATCACTGCTACTACTACTCTTGGTCCTCCCATTGTCATGGTGCCTGTTATATACTCTCTGAATCCCTCGCATCCCTGGAAAACCATCGCCTTGAAACTAAACTCCTTTCTCATTAGTAGGGCCACTCTGCCTACTACCCTTCCTTCCCTCTCTTTCCTTATTTCAGTGTAATCCTGGGGAAACACCGCATTCGTCATGATTCCTGAGAGTTTTGTTTCTATGAGTATGATTACATCTGTGGATCACTTCTTGTGCTCTTTCCAGTAGTTCACTTGCCTTGCTTGTAATCCCATCTATGTTCGAGTACATCACCCTGAAACTGACTCTCTTCTGTCCTTCCTCAGATTCTGTTGACTCCCATTAAGCAGGGAAACAGGGAGGGTCCGGGGTGTGAGGGCCTAGAAAGCAGGACAGGCGGGATCTGGGGTGGGCGGGGTCTGGAGGATCTGGATAGGGAGGG
>NC_091151.1:5965017-5987517 GCF_040958095.1 Procambarus clarkii
GCCGTGGCAGAGTGGAAGAGGGGGCAAAAGCAGAGGGGCAGAGGCAGAGGAACAGAGCCAGAGGGGCAGTGGCAGAGGGGCCAAGGCAGAGGGTCAGATGCTAAGGGTCAGAGGCAGAGGGGCCATGTCAGTGATGCCGAGGCAGAGGGGCAGAGGAAGAGTGGACGAGGCAAAGGAGACCGGACAGAGGAAGAGGGGCCGAAGCAGAGGGGACGAAGCAGAAAGGACGAGGCAGAGGGGGCAGAGTAGCAGGGGCAGGGGGCGGAGGAAGGAGGGCAGAGGCTGAATGACAGTGGGAAAAAGGCAGAGGTAGAGAGGCAGAAGCAGAGGGGCAGTGGCATTGAGGCAGAGGCCGAGGGGGCAGAGGCCGAGGGGCAGAGGCAGAGGGCAGATGCAGAGGGGCAGTGGTGTAACATGGGGAGGGTTTCTCGACTTATCTTTCCTTCTACTCCCCCTCTACCCGTATTCTTACTTTTTATTCTCTACACGGGACTCTAAAACTTTTACTAAAGCCAACTCCACGCCACGTGGTCCTAAGACAATTGACCGACTTAGGATTCTACAACCAGTATGACGTGACCTAGGCTTCGAGCAAAACCCTAGAGTCGCCTCCGCCGCCACCACCAGACCAGTAACACAGAGCAATGATCGAGGTCTAGATCGATCATGCTAATTAATCATTCTTGGGGCTTGATCCCCACTATAACCGATGACCTTGAGTGTGGAATAAATTACACGGTAAAGATGACTTCCGATTTGGTGTTAGAATCGGCGCCCAATCCAACTCTGCCTCGTGTGGACCACGTGACCAGGACAAGTAAACATAAACAAATAGAAACAATAAAAATGCAAATTATTAACTAATTAATTTATTAAAAGAAAAACTAAAACAAAATCTAAATATGTTCACTCCCTGTCACTTTAACACTCCCTACTTGACCTGAGTGGCACTGAGTTGACTATCCCTATAAATAACAATAGCAACTATACCTCTATGTTTTACCAGCTAAAGATGTTGGGCTGGTCTTGGGGGGAGAGGTAAGATGGTTGACCTCCCCCAGTTGATTTGGACTCCACACTGATCTCTTCCTCGTCTGGTCTTCCCCAGACTAGAGCATTGTATCCTTCCGCATAGTCTAAGTTTTACCAAGTTACTTAGCCAGGTTTAAGTTATAACAATTAACCTCTGTTTGTACTGAATTGATCCAGACTGGTTGAATTATTTTACTGAAGTTAAATTACACAAGCATCTAACGGCAGAGCTGTTCCCGTTCCCCAAAATGGTTATTTGAATTTTGAAAAATAGTGTACATGTCAACACT
Source organism: Procambarus clarkii (assembly GCF_040958095.1). Taxonomy (NCBI): domain Eukaryota; kingdom Metazoa; phylum Arthropoda; class Malacostraca; order Decapoda; family Cambaridae; genus Procambarus; species Procambarus clarkii. The sequence goes on from NC_091151.1 coordinate 5,966,340, forward strand.
GATGACCTATGACCGCCGGTCACTCCGCCTTACAACTTAGATCTGATTCGTGATGTCACTGATGGTGACTTAACTGAATAATTAGAATACTCTTGATATTGTACCCAGTAATATTATACAATACAATTTTAATACAAAATGAATAAAGGCTAATTTCTCTAACTTACTGAATACTATAGGATGATTCATTATACGCAGCTATGAACAAGGCGTCGATTATTTTCACCACGAATTCCCCTGGGGTCAGGTCCCAGGTCACCACGCGGGCTCAGCTTCCCATTCTCTTTTGTCGATAAACCACTCTGGAAAATTCTTACAACCAGCCTAGTTTGTTACAGTGGCAGAGGGACCTTTGCAGAGGGGCCAAGGCAGAGAGGCAGAGGGGCCGAAGCAGAGGGGATGAGGCAGAGGGGCACAAGCAGAGGGGCAGAGGCACTGGGGCAGAGGCAGGGGACACAGGCAGAGAGGCAGAGGGGCATTGGCATAGGGATAGGCAGAAAGGCAAAGACAGAGAGGTAAGAGAACGAGGATCCATTACAGAGGGGCCGAGGCAGAAAGCTAATGCATTCCATTCAATAATGCAATCGTAAGTGGTAGACAGGTAACAGGGACAGCAACTGTGAGCTCACTGGGAACCCAGATAATCTGCTAATCCCCCTGCCGTAATCTGAAGACAACACCTCACCCAACTTCTCTTAACCCCCATCTCACTCTTCCAAAACACTCCCCCCCCCCCCACTCCCACTCTCCCCTACCACTGACTAAATGTACACACGCACACACACACACACACACACACACACACACACACACACACACACACACACACACACAGAGGAAAACAGGAGCCTCGTAGCCTGCCTGGGGCCTCTTCAGGAAAGAGGAAGAGACTCTCTTTCCCCTCGGAAAGAGAGTCCGAGGTAACCTGAAACAGGAGGCATGTTAGCGCTGAAATGTAGAACATAATTATGAATAGGGCAAGTCATGGCACGTGGTATCTGCAAGTTCAAAATAAGGGTATACAATCGGCGTGGATATATAGCCATTTTACATTAAGAGAACGGAGGAGATGCATAACATAAATATAACCAAATAAGCGACGTGAATAAACTGCAAGAGCCAAGCGAAAGTACTGTAACTACTGAGGAAACTTGGCAAAATGCAGGGCCAGGGAACGTAAAGCAAATTAAGGGCCCGCAAATACTGCAAATAGTACCTCCTGGCTGACTTTACTTAATAAATTAATTATAACTCTGCAAATAGGACATCCTGGCTGACTTTACTTAATGACGTAAGACAAGGAAAAGTGAACGAGCATACTGTAACACAGCGAACGCGAAGATTTGAACGTGCGACATGCACAAGGCTATGAATGCCTGAGTAAAATAAGTTAGGCTGGTGGCAAAATGAATCCGAGGTGATCTGAAAGCAGAGGCATGTCAGTGCTGAAATGTAGAACATAAATATGAATAAGGGCAAGGCATGTCGCGAGATGTCTGCTAGTACAAAATAAGAAACCTTCCATATAAAGTGTGAGAAAGTCTTAATTTACAGTGTCTTAGGAAGGCAAAGAATGGGAATCATTAAATATACGACGTTCCCGACGACGCTTCGACGCCGCCATCTGCTGGAGGATACCGTGCCCCAGGCAACATGGGGGCCACCCCCCCTGTCCAGGGCACGGCCCCTGGAACTGGACGCCGAGGACTTAACGGACATAACGAAATCATCCTGGATTGCCAGCGGCAACGCCGAACCCAGGGCCTGTGGTGCGTACCGTTAGACGTAAACCTGCCGGCGTCGTCGAGCTGATCTCGGGTCCTTGCTCCAACGCCGGCGTCTACCTTCGACGAAGAAGAACAACAGACGACACAGGCGGACGGGCAGGCGGACGAACGCTGAACTTACGACGTAGGAGGAATCCCTGCTACAACGGACGGGCAGGGCGCTTAAGACAAACACACCAGGCTACACCGGCCAGGCGGGAGCGCCTGGGAACCAACCTGCCGGCAACACCGGCCAGACGGAGGACATGGAGTAGCGGTCCTGGTTACCCCCCAGGCAAGCAGGGCACGAGCCTGAGGGCCTGGACGGCGGAAAGCTTGAAATAACACACCGGGCAACACCGGCCAGACGTACGTCTGGGGACTACATGCCGGACTTACACCGGCCGACGGACGTCTGGGGACATCTTGATCGGCGCCACTCTGGGGAAGACGTACCTGGGGACTCCGGGACACCGAAGGGCCTGGGGCTAACACCCCGGGCAACACGGCCGGGCGAGACGTCCGAGGGCGACGTGCCTAGCAGAGAACACACCACACACGGCAAGGACCCCGTGGCCTACCAACCACGCGCTGCCACACGGCATGCTCAGCAACCTGTCCTCTTAAAAAGAACGTCAACATTTGCCGTTTGACTCTACGGCTGTTTTTGGACGTTATTTTGTGTAAAACTACGTCTATTTTCGCTTCCATGGACTATCTCTTGTTATACAATGAAATACCACACTCTTATTATTCTATAACTCACTGACTATGCTCTGATATTTGTTCTTCAAGTAAAAATATATATATTTTTGCCTTAATTAGGCCATAATCCAGAAAATTCCAGCCTATCGATCTTTATATTTAGGAAAACATCTAATAAATTTGGAAATGAATTTTTCGTTCGCCGACAGTTGCCTGTTACTATTTAACCCTCTATGCTTTAATGTCGCTGGTCATTGTGACTTTCCCAGGATTTATATATGTTTTGTAGTAGCATTTAGTCAGACTACAGTAATTTAACTAATGGGAAACCTCTATAGTTGTCGTAAATTAATAATAATCATTTATCAAATAATAAATTAGCAAACATATGCAACATTTTATGTTACGACTTTTCGGGTAGGCCGTTCTGTTTGTTTACAACCCCAATGGTTCAAAATACACAATACTTTTAATATATAAGTGACTAAGTATGCTCTAATATATGGTCCTCAATGAAATTATCGTTTTTTTTTTGTTAATTTGCCCATAATGAATAAGATTCCTTACTGTTGATCTTTATATTAAGAAAAACATCCAAACAAATTGGTATTGTGTTTTCGTTCAGATAAAGTTTCCAGATACTATTTCCTAGTTATCAATTAATGTAGGTGGTTATTTTAATTCGCGGCTACCAGGGGCTTTCTCCCATTATACAATATAAATGTACTCACTAACTATTCTCTGGTATCTGTTCTTCAAGTAAAATTACCTATTTTTTTGTTTAATTAGTCCATAATTCATAAAATTCCTTCAGGTCAATCTTTATATTTAGAAAAACATCTAATCAATTTGGAATTGAATTTTTCGTTCACCTACAGTTACCTGCTATTATTTCATTGTTATATTTTATGTCGCTGGTCATTACAATTTTCCAAGAATTTAAACAGCTAAACAGCAAGTAGCATCTTGTTAGAGTACAGGAATTTACCTATGGAGAACCTCGATAGCTGCCGAATATTATTAATGATTATATATGTAATTTAAAATAATGAATTATATACCATTTCTTATGTTACGTCTTTGGCGGGTAGGCCGTTCTGCGGGTTTACAACCGAATTGTTTAAAAATCACACTATTTTAAATGTATGAGTCACTAGTATGCTCTGATATATGTTCTGCAATGAAAATAAAGATTGTTTTGTTGTTAATTACTCCATAAATGTGTAATGTGTTAATTCAGTCTAAAATCTTTTTGCAACGTTTATATGCGATATACGTAGCTGGAAACTACCTAATATTTAAAAATAATAGTTACAACATTCTATTAATATATAATGTTGAAATATATATCACACAAAGTCTGTATATCTGTTTTTAGATGTCTTATAAATCTTCTTTTAAAATAGTATTAATGATTTTTATGAATCTTGAGTAAAAATTATGTTAATTATTATTAGTCTAATTGTTATTATTTTAAGTAAAAGAATTGCAAGTATTCGCATAACCACGGGCTCTCTGTTTGTGTATGAATGCACGGATTTGTTTTTGTTATGAGAGGGACGCCTTAGAAAGCATGGTGTAGGCCACCTGTGGCTCGCATCCGATCCCACGATCGTCGTCGCCCCTAAATCAACACAACAGGTATTTAGTATTTACGATTATAATAAGTAATATTTCTTTAATAATAATATTGCAGCAGGTGGTGTAGTGGTAGGACACTCGCCTGGCGTTCCGCGAGCGCTATGTCATGCGTTCGTATCCTGGCCGGGGAGGATTTACTGGGCGCAATTCCTTAACTGTAGCCTCTGTTTAACGCAATAGTAAAATGTGTACTTGGATGAAAAAACGATTCTTCGCGGCGGGGATCGTATTCCAGGGACCTGCCCGAAACGCTACTCGTACTAGTGGCTGTACAAGAATGTAACAACTCTTGTATATATCTCAGGTTAGGGGCTAGGCATTTACACTCTTAGGTCAGCAAACTAGCTAGAAGGTTAGACTATTAGACTCCACTGGTCAATCGGGGCCCTGCATGACTCAGCTTATCCTAACCTAGCCCAGCTTAAACCATCTTAGCATAGTTCATTCTAGCTGTGCATAGTGCTTGCACAGCCTTGCTTATCCTAGTTTACCTCTTCCTAGCCTACCGTAGCCAAGCCTATCCCAGTATACCCTTACCTAGTCTTGCCTAGCCTAACCCTGCCTTGCTTTTAAACATGACCAGTCCTTCCTACCCTAGCCAAGCCCTGACCAGCTTAGCCAAGCCAATCCCTGCCTAGATTTAGCATAGCCTTGCCTTTTTATTAATATATAGAGGGTACCACCTCTGGTTGAGTTTGTAGGAACCCTCCACTTATAGGGTTGAGGGTTCCATATATATATATATATATATATATATATATATATATATATATATATATATATATATATATATATATATCGTACCTAGTAGCCAGAACACACTTCTATGCCTACTATGCAAGGCCCGATTTGCCTAATAAGCCAAGTTTTCATGAAATAATTGTTTTCCGACTACCTAACCTACCTAACCTAACCTAACCTAACTTTTTCGGCTACCTAACATAACCTAACCTATAAAGATAGGATAGGTTAGGTTAGGTAGGGTTGGTTATGTTCGGTCATATATCTACGTTAATTTTAACTCCAATAAAAAAAAATTGACCTCATACGTAATGAAATGGGTAGCTTTATCATTTCATAAGAAAAAAATTAGAGAAAATATATTAATTCATGAAAACTTGGCTTATTAGGCAAATCAGGCCATGCATAGTAGGCTGAGAAGTGCGTTCTGGCTACTAGGTACGACATATATATATATATATATATATATATATATATATATATATATATATATATATATATATATATATATGTATATATATATTTATATATAATTAGCATAGCCTTGGTTGCCTCAGAGAAGCACTTCTCAGGCAGAGAAGTGCGTTCTGGCTATTAGGTACGACATATATATATATATATATATGTATGTATGTCGTACCTAGTAGCCAGAACGCACTTCTCAGCCTACTATGCAAGGCCCGATTTGCCTAATAAGCCAAGTTTTCATGAATTAATGTTTTTTCGACTACCTAACCTACCTAACCTAACCAAACCTAACTTTTTTGGCTACCTAACCTAACCTAACCTATAAAGATAGGTTAGGTTAGGTTAGGTAGGGTTGGTTAGGTTCGGTCATATATCTACGTTAATTTTAACTCCAATAAAAATTTTTTTACCTCATACATAATGAAATGGGTAGCTTTATCATTTCATAAGAAAAAAATTAGAGAAAATATATTAATTCAGGAAAATTTGGCTTATTACGCAAATCAGGCCTTGCATAGTAGGCTGAGAAGTGCGTTCTGGCTACTAGGTACGACATATATATATATATATATATATATATATAATATAAATAATGTGTGTGTAAACATGCCACGTGTGTGTAAATCACAAAAATTAACACTTGATGAAAAATGTGACAGTGTCAGACCACGGAGGAAGAATTGAAACAGGAATTTCCATAAGTACTTTCATATATTAATACATCTTCAGAAGGAATAATTTTTTATATAAATTAAATTAAAAAAAATCATTCCTCCATCGTCTGACACTCATATATATATATATATATATATATATATATATATATATATATATATATATATATATATATATATATATATATATATATATATATATATATATATATATATAATGTGTGTGTGTGTGTGTACTCACCTAGTTGTGCTTGCGGTGGTTGAGCTCTGGCTCTTTGTCCCGTATGTATGTATTCATATATATATATATATATATATATATATATATATATATATATATATATATATATATATATATATATATATATATAATATATGCGAACAAGCCTGAATGGTCCCCAGGACAATATGCAACTGAAAACTCACACCCCAGAAGTGACTCGAACCCATACTGCCAGGAGCAACGCAACTGGTATGTACAGGGACGCCTTAATCCGCTTGACCATCACGACCAGACATAAGGAAGTGATAGCCGAGGCTATTTGACCCACTTCCTCGCTGGCACTCGGATGGTAATCTTGGGCATAGCATTTTATCAAATCACCTCATTTTTGGGGCAACACGTGAGGAACACAAATGCGAACAAGCCTGAATGGTCCCCAGGACAATATGCAACTGAAAACTCACACCCCAGAAGTGACTCGAACCCAATACTGCCAGGAGCAACGCAACTGGTATGTACAGGGACGCCTTAATCCGCTTGACCATCACGACCAGACATAAGGAAGTGATAGCCGAGGCTATTTGACCCACTTCCCCGCTGGCACTCGGATGGTTATCTTGGGCATAGCATATGGGTTCGAGTCACTTCTGGGGTGTGAGTTTTCAGTTATATATACTGTATATATATATATATATATATAATATTAATATTATATATCCTGCCTGAAATGCTGCGTGTACTAGTGGCTTTACAAGATTTTGTGGTTATTCTCTATATCTGGTTCACCTAAAAGTAAATAAGTACCTGGGAGTTAGACAGCTGCTATGGGCTGCTTCCTAGGGATGTGTGTGTGTGTTTGTATTCATGTTGAATTTTACAAAGTAGGAAGAGATGTTTGTATAAAAAAAAAATCAAATATTTTTTAAAGTATAAGTAGATTTGATATTTTTCTCTAATTGTTTATTTCTGCTGTCTCGCCTCCTTTATAAAATGGCATCATTCTTGCTTTTTTAAGGATATCAGGAAAAGTAAGGCACTCCAGAGATTTGTTGACTCCTTCCTAGTGTTGCCTAGCCCAGCCCAGCCTAGACAAGGCAGGCTGGGCATCCTAGCCTCACGCAGCTTAGCCCCAACCTACATGTAGCATCCCAGTCCATCCTAAGTGATCATTACCTTACTGGCTGTGTTTTCTCTTCAGCCCTGAATGTAATGTGGTGGAACATAAGCAGATACATATCAGGTCTTAGAGAATCTGTACTTCATACATTTCTTAATAATGTCTCACAAATATTTAAATAATTAAAAAAAAATTGTATAATAACTTCATATTATTCTTGCAATTTATTTTTGCATTTTTTTTATACAAAATTTACATTTTAAAAGATTACCTCTATTTTTAGATTGATGACTTGAAGACTACAGTGCCATCCACAGCAAATCATGGTCTTAAAATATCTCCTAGCAATGACGAGACCAATTTTCGCAGAGATCAAATTTTTGCTAAGCAGTAGTCACAGGTAAATATATATTATATATATAATATTATATATATAAAATTAACTACTTCATTGCTCAAAGCACCTTTAGACATTCTGAGAGTTGTGCTATTTTATTAATTAATTAATTAGGCTATATTTTAATGTTTTGTAATGTTTTCATTACTTTTTTTGTTTTGAAATATAAATTGTTGAGTTTTGAAACATTTTGACATTAACTATACCTGAATATTTATAAACAAAAAAATACCAGAACTATGTCCTTGACAATTGCACTAAGAAGTCTTTGCCAAAATCAGGTGCTCAGTGCAGTAGTTAAAAACTTAAAAGTTGTACCACCTCTGGTGCACGATTAGGGACCCATAGCCTCAGAGAAGAAAATAGAGAGTGCTCAGAGAAGGCCTTGAATAATAGGCAGGCTGTTTGTGTGTGTTTCGACGGTAAGCTTGCTGACACCAAATGTAGTTACCTAAGTGTAGTTACAGGATTAGAGCTACGCTCGTGGTGTCCCGTCTACCCAGCACTCTTTGTCACATAATGCTTTGAAACTACTGACGGTCTTGGCCGCCACCACCTTCTCACTTAACTTGTTCCAACCGTGTACCACTCTGTATGCGAAAGGAAATTTTTTTATATTTCTTTGGCATCTTTGTTTAGTTAGTTTAAATCTATGACCTTTTGTTCTTGAAGTTCCAGGTCTCGGGAAATCTTCCCTATCGATTTTATCAATTCCTGTTACTATTTTGTACATAGTGATTTTATCACCTCTTTTTGTTGTCTTCTAGTGTTGGCATATTTAATGCCTCTGACCTCTCCACATAGCTCTTGCCCTTTAGTTCTGGGAGCCACCTAGTAGCATGTCTTCGCACCTTTTCCAGTTTGTTGATGTGCTTCTTAAGATATGGGCACCAAACAACCGCTGCATATTCTAGCCTTGGCCGAACAAAACTCGTGAACAATTTCTTTAGTATTTCGCCATCCATGTATTTAAACGAAATTCTGAAGTTAGAAAGCGTGGCATAGGCTCCTCACACAACGTTCTTTATGTGGGCCTCAAGTGATAGTTTTCTATCTAGAATCAACCCTAGACCTCTTTCTTTTATCAGAATTATATAAAGATTTCTCACATAATTTGTAGGTTGTGTGGGATCTATGTTCTATTCCACATTCCATAACATGGCATTTATTCACATTAAATTTCATTTGCCAAGTGGTGCTCCATATACTTATTTTGTCCAGGTCTTCTTGAAGGGCATGACAATCATCTAAATTTCTTATCCATCCCATTATCTTAGCATCATCAGCAAACATGTTTATATAATTCTGTATTCCAACTGGTAGATCATTTATGTAGACAATGAACATTTCTGGTGCATGTACTGTGGTACTCCACTTGTGACACTTCTCCAGTCCGATTGCCTCTGATTACTGCCCTCATTTTTCTATCAGTCAGAAAATTTTTCATCCATGTTAGAAGCTTACCTGTCACCCATCCAAAATTTTCTAGTTTCCAGAACAACCTCTTATGTGGAACTCTGTCGAAAGCCTTTTTTATGTCTAGATAGATGCAGTCAACCCAACTACCTTTTTCCTTTAAAATCTCTGTGGCTCAATCATAGAAACTGAGTAAATTCGATACACAGGATCTTCCAGATCGAAAACAATACTGTCTGTGTGATATTATATAATTTCTCTCCAGGTGTTCTACCCATTTAGTTTTTATTATTTTTTTTTTGTTTTCAATCCTTTCACTGTTACACTTGTCAATGATTCAGGTCTATAACTGAGAGAGGTGGGGTCTTCCCTGTTGCCACTTTTGTAGATTGGAACTATGTTAGCCTTTTTCCACATGTTTGCTATGACTCCTATACACAGGGATGCCTGAAAGATCAGGTGAAGTGGAAGGCTGAGCTCAGATGCACATTCTCTCAGAACCCATGGTGAAACTCCATCTGGACCAACTGCTTTGTTCTTACTTAGCTCCTTTAGCATATTTTCCACTTCATCTCTAGACACCTCTATACGCTCTATGATGTTCTCAGAAATTCTTATTGTGTCTGGTTCTCTTAAGATTTCATTTTGTATAAACACACTTTGGAACTTTTGGTTTAATGTTTCACACATTGCATTATCATTTTCTGTGAATCTGTTTCCTATTTTCAACCTCTGGATATTATCCTTTACCTGCAATTTGTTGTTCATGAATTTGTAGAATAGGCCCAGTTCTGTTTTACATTTATCCATTATCCCTTTTTAAAAATTTCTTTCTGCCTCTTCCCTTACTGCTGTATAGTTGTTTCTCGCATCTTTGTATCGCTGGTATGATTGGGGGTTTGGCTTCTTTCTATTTTGATACCTGCTTGATGGGGTTCTGCTCTTCTACTCCCCAAGCCCGGCCCGAGGCCAGGCTCGACTTGTGAGAGTTTGGTCCACCAGGCTGTTGCTTGGAGCGGCCCGCAGGGCCACATACCCACAACATCCCGGCTGATCCGGAACTTCTCTTAGAAAACAGTCCAGTTTTCTCCTGAAGATGTCCACGGTTGTTCCGGCAGGAACAACCGTGCAACCGTGCTCTGAAGGGGAAAGTGAATACTGAGCAGTACTCGAGACGGGACAACATAAGTGACTTGAAGAGTACAACCATTGTGATGGGATCCCTGGATTTGAAAGTTCTCATAATCCATCCGATCTTTTTTCTGGCCGACGCAATATTTGCTTGGTTATGCTCCCTAAACATTAGATCGTCGGACATCATTATTCCCAAATCCTTGACATGCTGTTTTTCTACTATGGGAAGATTCGATTGTGTTTTGTACCCTGTATTATGTTTCAGATCCTCATTTTTGCCATACCTGAAATTTATCATTGTTAAACGTCATGTTATTTTCTGCTGCCCAATCGAAAACTTTGTTGACATCTGCTTGTAGTTTTTCAATGTCTTTCATTCCATTTTTGTGTCTTTTGGTCTGTGGCCCTCTCTCAATTTCTGTTGAACCAATCCTGTTTTCTGGCCCTGCATCTCTGTTTTGGTATGAATGTTTGTGTGCCTTCATTGTATATTTTGCAAAATTTGGCATACATTTAATTTACTTCCCTGTCTAGCAACAAGTCTGCCTAATTACTTATTAAAAAAAATTTGAAGTTCCCCATAGTGACCTCTCTCTCTTGAAATCAAGTTTATCAACTGTTTCAATGTCCCCATTTTCTGTGTGTGTGTGTTTGGAGGCTAAGCTTGCTGATACCATGTGTGTGTGTGTTTGGAGGCTAAGCTTGCTGATACCATGTGTGTGTGTGTGTGTGTGTGTGTGGAGGCTAAGCTTGCTGATACCATGTGTGTGTGTGTGTGTTTGGAGGCTAAGCTTGCTGATACCGTGTGTGTCTGTGTTTGGAGGCTAAGCTTGCTGATACCATGTATGTGTGTGTGTGTGTGTGTTTGGAGGCTAAGCTTGCTGATACCGTTTGTGTGTGTGTTTAGAGGCTAAGCTTGATGATACCATGTGTGTATTTGGAGGCTAAGCTTGCTGATACCATGTGTGTGTGTGTGTTTGGAGGCTAATCTTGCTGATACCATGTGTGTGTGTGTGTGTTTGGAGGCTAAGTTTGCTGATACCATGTGTGTGTGTGTGTGTTTGGAGGCTAAGCTTGCTGATACCATGTGTGTGTGTGTGTGTTTGGAGGCTAAGCTTGCTGATACCATGTGTGTGTGTGTGTGTGTGTGTGTGTGTGTTTAGAGGCTAAGCTTGCTGATACCATGTGTGTGTGTGTATTTGGAGGCTAAGCTTGCTGATACCATTTGTGTGTGTGTGTTTAGAGGCTAAGCTTGCTGATACCATGTGTGTATTTGGAGGCTAAGCTTGCTGATACCATGTGTGTGTGTGTTTGGAGGCTAAGCTTGCTGATACCATGTGTGTGTGTGTGTTTGGAGGCTAAGTTTGCTGATACCATGTGTGTGTGTGTGTTTGGAGGCTAAGTTTGCTAACACCGTGTGTGTACTCACCTGTTTAAATAATAATAGGGGTGTGTACCACCTCTGGTGCAATTGTAGGGACCCACAGCCTTGAAGAAAATAAAGAGTATTCAGAGAAGACCTTGTGGATTCTCACTGAACACTAATCTTTTCTTCTCCTACCACCCCTCTTATTTTGTTTTATGCTGTATTCTATTATATATCATATAAATACATAGCCAAATGGCAATATTTATTATGTCTATACAAAAAGAAGACATCCACTTTATTTTTTTTCTCTCCTTTGTTTCTATGTGGATTTTGTTGTGACTAATGATTCTCCTCCTTCCCATCAACAGGTCTTCCTCACTGGGCTTGCTCGGCTTTTGTGTTACTGTGAGGGTGCCATCATCGTTTACCCTTCAAGACTGACTCATGCTGGCATTGCATTTGTGGACTTCCCTTCACAGTAAACAGTCCTTCTCCATATGGTGATTGTCCAGGGCAAGCAGGGTGTGACTGCCATCTTGGAGAATCAGGGTCTTTTAATATGAAGAATCTTCCGTCTTCTCTACTTACGCCAGCTTGTGCCGGCCTTGCATTCTTGTTACTTCATGGCCCTAGGGCCTTTTTTATTTATTTTACATAATAAATTTTTTTATTAATACCCGTGTTTCACAAGAGATCCTTAACATTTTAAGCACCAATTGTATTGACTAATGTACGTCTTGTAACCTTTAAGACATAAATAGACAAGATATAGATAAATGAGTGAATAATACTGAGTGACTAGGTTAGGACGAGGAACATAGTACAGTGTCTGGCTTTGGAAGAATGCCTACTGTTTTAGAAACCTTATTGCCATGATCATAATCGTATGGGTTAAAAAGCATTTGTTGTCACTCCTACACTGTGGCTTGTTGAGCTTGAAACCTTTGCTCCTTGTTCGTGTTACATCTGACCTTTTGAAGAAATTGTATGAATCAATATCCTCCAAATTGTTCAGTATTTTAAAGGTTTCGCTCTATTACTCTCTCATTTGCATATATCTAAGCATATAGATTAGATATAGATTTAGATTAGATTTTTTAGTCAGGTAAAGGTACATACATTGCAGATGAGTTACAAAGGGAAAGACAATGACTAGAGTTCACTAGCTCTATTGGAAGAGAAACGTCTGCAAGACAAGTGTGGGCAAAAATTAAGGTAGCTAAGGGGAGCAGAGCCCGGCCTGCGGCTCACAACGACCCCCAGGGTAAGGCTGAAGAACTAATTCACAAGTGGAGTGATGCAGCATCATCCTCCTCCCTCCCTGCAGAAGTAAGCAGGGAACAGCTCCTCCGACATAATGACAGAAGGATTAGGATAACAAGAGCACAATCTAGTGATGACGAGTATGGGGAACCAATTACAGCCAAGGAAGTAAAGGGGGCTATGAAAAGGGTAAAAGTACAGCACCTGGTGAAGATGGCGTCACCTACGACATACTCAATGCACTGTGTGAAGTGTCTGGCAATCCACTACTCCACCTGTTTAACAAGTCATTCCTATGTGGAGTGTTGCCCACACAATGGAAACATGCAATAATGGTCCCAATACCGAAACCCAATGACCCTGGCAATTATAGACCTATCAGTCTCATGTAATGCACTTGGATGATGCTTGAAAGGATCATCCTAAACCGACTATTGCACAAAATAGGCAGGTTAGGGGAGGGGTCAATGGATTTGTTAAAGGACGGACGACAGCAAACTATAGTTAATTACCTTGCTAATGATACAGCTAAGTACTCCCAATAAACTCGCACCTCGGGGCAAAATTTTAAAATTTAAAATACAATACCTAAAGCCACTAATACGCATAGCGTTTCGGGCAAATATATACGAAGTAAAACCCAAACAAAGAACTGACTCCGTAGGACCCATAAAAGATGAGACTAACAATTTTAAGTTGTATCATAAAAGGGCGGCAAACACTCTCAATGAATACTTAACATCAGTGTTCACACTAGAAAGCTTGAATGACATCCCATCACCAACACAAATGTTTGTCGGAGGTAAGGAGAATGAATTAAGAGAAATACCAACTACACGCGACACAATCAGGAAGAGCATTGACAAACTAAAAGACTCAGAAGCCCAAAGTGTAAATGGATTTAAGTCCCAAGTCGTAAAGGAGCTGGCAAATTAATTGGGTGGTTGTAGGTAGGAGCTGCCTCGTATGGGCCGGTGGGCCTTTTGCAGTTGCCTTTGTTCTTGTGTTCTTGTGTTCTTATGTTGAGTAGCAACATTTGCAAATTTGCAGATGATACAAAAATAGGTAGGGAAATTAACACGGAAGAAGACTCACTATCACTTCAAGTTGATCTAAATAGGGTTTTGAAATGGTCAAAAGATTGACAGATGCAGTTTAATGCTGATAAATGTAAAGTTTTGAGACTAGGTAATGATGATAGTTACAAGATACGAGCTAGATGGTGTTGAGATTGCGAAGTCGGATTGTGAAAGGGATCTGGGAGTTATGATTAGTAAGAATTTAAAACAAAAGGATCAATGCATGAATGCTCGTAATAAGGCAAATAGGACACTGGGATTTATTAATCGAAGTGTTAGTAACAAGACACCTGGTGTGGTTCTTCAGCTATATCTTGCTCTGGTTAGGCCCCATTTACAGTATGCAGTTCAGTTTTGGTCGCCATATTATAGAATGAATATAAATTCACTTGAACGTGTCTAGAGTAGGGTGACTAAGTTAATTCCCCAAAATAGAAATCTTTTATATGAAGAAAGATTAACAAAGCTTAAATTGCATTCACTGGAAAAGCGAAGAGTTAGGGGTGATATGATAGAGGTTTACAAGTGGATGAATGGACATAACAAAGGGGATATTAGTAGGGTATTAAAAGTATCAACACATGACAGAACACAAAACAATGGGTATAAATTGGATAAGTTTAGATTTAGGAAAGACTTGGGTAAATACTGGTTTGGCAACAGGGTTGTTGATTTGTGGAACCAATTACCGCGTAACGTGGTGGAGGTGGGGTCCCTCGATTGTTTCAAGCGTGGGTTGGACATGTATATGAGTGGGTTTGGGTGGTTATAGATAGGAGCTGCCTCGTATGGGCCAATAGGCCTTCTGCAGTTACCTTTATTCTTATGCTCTTAATTCACTATGCTTGCCAGTGAAACTCCTTTTCAGAAAATCGCTGGACCATGGAATAGTTCCCCTAGTAATAGTTGAAGGTGATGTAGTGATCGAGTAATCCTTATACTCCATTATCTCATCATCATAATGGCATAACTAATTACACAAGCATTAATCCTATCCCTATTTACAGGTAACGGTTTTCCACCCTTCTATATCTTACTGTGAGGTGTCGTCACCGTACATAAGCAAGCGACTTGAGAATAGCACATTACGGGCTATTCATGCCCGTGCCACCTCTTGGGTGGCTTAATCTTTATAAATAAATCAGAATAGCACACACCACACGGGAGACATCTCCCGTCACGCAGGGTGCAGTCGCACCTCCACAGATCTCCAGTATCAGCTCTTGATATTGGTAATGGCTCAAAAGGGCCACCACTTACGGGGTATTCATGCCCGTGTCACCTCTTGGGTGGCTTAATCTTCATCAATCAATCGAATAGCACACAGTACAATCTCCAGTCAAGAATGTAGCACTCGGCGTGTACAGTTCTAATCGACCCAAGACGCAACAGCCTCGACACAGAGCAGACAGCAGACTACGACCGTTGTTCAGGTCCATGTAAACTACATCTACCCGAAGTCCTTCGTCTGAATAGCCAGTTACCAGTTACAGGAGATACTTTTTCACCCACAGAGTTATTAACTCATGGAACCCCCTACCCACCGAAGCGGTACGTGGCAAAACGATGCTGATTTTCAAAATATACCTGGAAAAGATCATTCCTCCCTACACCTGGGGGGTACCTTCGTTAAAGTAAAAAGGTATACAGAAATAACAAAGAAAATAGATATGAATACTATTACCTTCGATGTTAGTAGTAGTTGTGCAAGTGAGGAGAAAGAAAAAATATTACGGAGTTCATGGATGAAAGTAGATTGATAATATTATCTTGGAACGTTAATGGATTAAAAACTAGAGCGGTGGATGTACACTATTATACTCTTAGAGAGAATATTAACATAGTAGCACTCCAGGAAACTGGGGATAGGGATGGTAACAATCTGAACATGAAGATGAACATGTTGAACATGAAGATGTTCAACTGCTGGGCGAGCCCTCTCCTACTCATCTGAGGGGAGGGAGATTAGATTATGCTTGTTTCATAAATGCTGAGGGCATAGAGGAGAATTGTCTTACTGTGGATGAAATGCTAAGAGATTTTGCATTGCAAATACAGCTTAAACTAGATAAAAAGCATGCCTGCCTTCAGAGGAAAAGCTTAAAGTTTAATAAGGGAGAATTAAGGGGTCTTGTTGGTCATATTAAGTCTTGGTATGATACTTATAAGCCAGTTTCGGCAGAAGCATTTTATTAAGATTTAATTAAGGAGGTAGATGTAGGAAGACCAGGGGGTGGTAGGGAAGGGGGTACTTGAGGAAGGGAGGGAGGGTGGAATTGGGTGGAATGGTGGAGCTCCCCACCTATAGAGTAGTGCGTTGGGATGTTTCAGTCCCCTCTGAGGTTCCCGAGGTGCTGGGTTGGGGTTCCACACTCCCCACTGGGATTGCTGGGTTGGGGGTTGAGGTTCCCTGGCTCCCTTCCCTCTGCCTGCGCCTTTTCCTTGCATCTGCTGCCTGTATTATCTCTGTCCTGGTCATGTCCCTCTGAAGGAATATCTGTCTGTAAATCGTTACATATTTCAGTTTGCTCTTTTTTGCTAGTATGTCCACTTTGATGCCCTCGTTTTTGAGCACTACCTTGATCAACCGATCTTTGTCTTTGTTGTACTGGCCAATCCGGAAAATCTTTTCTATGTCTGTTTCAGCCCCTTCCAGACCTATCTCCTTTAGTATCCCTCCCACTGTAGCTTTGTCCTTAGACCTCCATTCTTCCCTTGTGGAACCCTCTTATTCCTCAACACCTATCACTACTACAGTTCTTTTCCTTTCCAGTAATTGCCTCGTGCATCTAGCTGCCTCCTGTGAGGTTACTGCTTTCATTAAAACTTCCTTGACTGTGGCCATTGCTCCTGGGCTCTTCAGCATTTCAGCAAAGGTGGTACTTATTGTAGGGGTCCCTGCCATTGCTGTATCTCCTGGTGCCTTCGGGTTGGTCCCCTGGGCCACAGTCTGAGGAGATCCTTATTTAAGGTTTGTTATCTCCTCTTGCGCTGCTTTTAGTTCATTCTGCAGTTTATTTATGAGTCCTCTCATGTCTTTCAGTTCCTCAGTGATTTCCCTCCATGCGTGAACAGTCATCTCCATGTATGACTCGACCTGTTCCTCTCCTCCACCTGTGTTCTGTTTTCTTACCATCCTGCTTGATCCCTTTCTTTTCCCTAGCGTTTGTTAGTCTACACTAACCCCAGTACTCACCTAGTACTCACCTAGTGTTGCTTGCGGGGGTTGAGCTCTGGCTCTTTGGTCCCGCCTCTCAACCGTCAATCAATAGGTGTACAGGTTCCTGAGCCTACTGGGCTCTATCATATCTACACTTGAAACTGTGTATGGAGTCAGCCTCCACCACTTCACTTCCTAATGCATTCCATTTGTCAACCACTCTGACACTAAAAAAGTTCTTTCTAATAACTCTGTGGCTCATTTGGGCACTCAGTTTCCACCTGTGTCCCCTAGTGCGTGTGCCCCTTTGTGTTAAATAGCCTGTCTTTATTAACCCTGTCGATTCCCTTGAGAATCTTGAATGTGGTGATCATGTCCCCCCTAACTCTTCTATCTTCCAACGAAGTGAGGTTTAATTCCCGTAGTCTCTCTTCGTAGCTCATACCTCTCAGCTCGGGTACTAGTCTGGTGGCAAACCTTTGAACCTTTTCCAATTTAGTCTTATGCTTGACTAGATATGGACTCCATGCTGGAGCCGCATACTCCAGGATTGGTCTGACATATGTGGTATATAATGTTCTGAAAGATTCCTTACACAAGTTTTTAAAGGCCGTTCTTATGTTAGCCAACCTGGCATATGCTGCTGATGTTATCCTCTTGATATGAGCTTCAGGGGACAGGCTTGGCGTGATATTAACCCCCAGGTCTTTCTCTCTCTCTGACTCTTGAAGTATTTGATCTCCCAAATGATACCTTGTATCTGGTCTCCTGCTTCCTACCCCTATCTTCATTACATTACATTTGCTTGGGTTAAACTCTAACAGCCATTTGTTCGACCATTCCTGTAGCTTGTCCAGGTCTTCTTGAAGCCTCAAACTGTCCTCCTCTGTCTTAATCCTTCTCATAATTTTGGCGTCGTCAGCAAACATTGAGAGGAATGAGTCTATACCCTCTGGGAGATCATTTACGTATAGCAGAAACAGGATAGGTCCGAGTACAGAGCCCTGTGGGACTCCACTGGTGACTTCACGCCAATCTGAGGTCTCACCCCTCACTCTAACTCTCTGCTTCCTATTGCTTAGGTACTCCTGTGGGAACCAACCCGTGAAATTTATATTTATTTAATTTATATGAATTTATATTTACGTTAATTTATATACTTCGATAGCAATTTGTATGATGATAAGTGGACTGTATTTCTGCAATAATCTCACAAATCGATCCTCTACACATTAGGGGGGTTTATATTAAATTTATATATATGCAGCCAATCAAACTACAGTATTAACTACACATATTGTTAAACATTGAAGAGGTTCCTTATCTTATTGTTCAGCAGGCCTTAGTCCACCAGATATAACTAGGATGTAGACACCAAATTATCCTCTTTGAGGTAGCTTCCATCACCCAGTAACTGGTACACAAAGCATGCTTCCTCGTCTTGACCTGTCAAAAGGGCGCTAGCTATGAAGCCAGAATCCTAATATATGAGAGCTATATCAGAGAAAACACTGTACAAGGAACCATAAAGACCTAGGCTTAATTACCTTTAGTATGAGGCGATCTCGTATTCTAACTGGCTCACCCTATCTAATGACATTAATGGCCACAAATGATAGATAAATGGGTTTCGGCAGGACACTTAACTTGTATTTGTTGACAGCGTGTTGATGATGGTACACCTTTGGTTTCCATAACACTTCGTCCAAGTAAAATTAACAGGAGCCGAATTGCTCCCATGCCTCTGGTCTAAGTACAATAACAATGGCTGACCACTCCCTCACAACTGACGCTACTGGCCTACATTGTCCAGATGACAGTAAGTGATAGAAGGGTCACATTTACTCTATATTAATTCTGATATTTAAGTTAATTTATATGAGATGTTTTTATGATGGTAAAGTCCAAAGACTAATGTATTTAAGAATAATTCCCACCATAATAGGTGGTGAATTTATAATAGTATGTGGTAATTATATCCCGTTTTCTATAGACAGAAATTCCAATACAAGTTACATTTTCTATGGGTTAACTTGTTTATACAACACAGCAATATTATCTGCCTGTATGATATTATTAAATGGTGTCGGATTTTCCGACATAATTCCCAAGGGGGCTGCTCACGGGTCGAAGTCCTATTTAGAACAGATGAACACCAATACTCCTCCTACGGATTATTAGATTAATTTGATGTTAGTAGTTAGTAATCACACATTTGTGTGTCTGTTCGTACAGGACGGATGTCCCGTACTAGAGTTGCAGGGGTTAGAAATCTAATGCGATTTCATTTCCCTGTTAACTCTAGAAAGGCTAAAATTCAAGCCTAATTGCATATTATTTAACCCAGAAGACTGAATGTGATCAAGTACTACAGTCAAGTATGTTTCAGGGACTGCAGTGAGATCAGTGACATTAGATATAACTTGAAGTTTGTTCAGGTAACTGGTCACTGATATATAAACACTGAGGCCCATGGAATACATCTTGATTAAATAATAAATGTATCAAATCAGTCATCAGATTTATTGGGGTTTAATTTAGTTAATTGATTCAGAAGATTGAATAGCTCATCATTAAAGTAAAGTATGGTTCTGAGACTGCAGTGGGTTCAGTGACATTGGTCGCAGTGACTTGTAGCTGTTTAGGCTACTGTTCACTGATTTGCCACTGAGGCCTCATGAACTCATCTTCAGCTTTAAATGATGATACTAACATCAACCTCTGTTGTATAGTCAGCTGTAATCTCCTTAGTATAATGCTACTGGAGAAATATAATCAGCTGAGAAATTTAGATTTCTATTGGTATTGTTTATCTGCAGCCATAGGTCTCCTCAGGCTTGATACTGGGCCTGAGAGTAATTTACCTCCTGCAGAATTTAACATGGTTATGCCCTGATATTTAGTAGGGCTACCAATGAATCGATGGCAATAGTCTGTCCCTACAAGGAGACCGAAGTCAGTGAGGTGATCAGACTTAATATTATCTGCCAATTTTATTCCTCTATTTCTCAGGAATTTGGCTGTTGCTCTCAGACCTTGAACTTGTAGGTCTACTGGTATTTTGTCCACCACAATGGCTTGTACTCTACAGACGTACCTGCCTAAACGTACTGATGGTTGTACCACCTGGTAGACTTGAGGTCCTGCATCTGTTACAAACCCTGAGATATTGAATGACATCTGGGCTACAGGCCTTAATTGTAGTTCATCTGCCAACCTTTTAGTGACATATGTTCTCTGGGACCCTTGGTCAAACAACCCACGGGTATGGACCTTGGCCCTATTATTCAGGATGGTAATTTGGGCAGTAGGCAAAGTCGTATTACCTTTAGACTTTGCCGTTTGGACACTCTTTGTTTGTTGCACCTTGCAGTACTGTACTGTGGTGGGAATGCTATCTTCCACTTTGGGGTTTGGAGACGTTGTTTTGGTGTCTCTGCACAATGCTGCATGGTGCTGACTTTTGTTACACTTATTACAGGTGTGTAATTAGGTATCACAGTCGTTGATGTTATGTTTCCTGAGGCACCTCGTGCAATGTTGCAAATCTTTGAGCCGCTCAACACGGGCGTCACTATCAGGAAAATTAGAGCAGTGGTACATTGAATGTTTCTCATTGCAGAACAAACATGTTCCATAGCTTCCAGTACGCTTTGGTGTCACGTTCTTGGGTGACACAGTAACTATAGGCTTGGAGGATCCCACTGCATATACGCCCAAACTCCAACTGTTCCACTTTGGTGTTGAATTATATTGTCTAGATTGATTTGGAGTACCTTTGGTACTCTGTGGTTTACTATTATTGGTTTCTGAGGGTTTACTTGGTGGTTTTAATTTGTCATGTGTTCGTAATTGATGAACTACTGACTTTAAACCTTCAGATATTTCATTCATAGATAAGATACTTTTATTGTAATGAGCACTCATTTGTCTCAATATGTCCCTAGGTATTTTCTCCTGGACAATTATTTTCAAGACCCACTCAGCCCCGTTTGTATCTGCTGTCAGGCTGAGGGCATTGATCA